>NW_028300766.1:0-3000 GCF_049724085.1 Artemia sp. Qi Xiang Cuo
CTAGGATTTCATCAATTCGGGGCAGGGGAAATTTGTCACTTACTACTTGCTTATTTAATGCTCTATAATCCACTACAAGCCTGAGGTCCTTGTTCTTTTTTGATACTAGTATAACGGGGGCTGAATACGGGCTTATACTCGGCCGTATTATATTATTTCTTTCTAACTCGCGGATTTTATTTTTTAACCAGCCGGTGTAGGGATGGGGGATGTGATAGGGTTGTTTAGCTAAAGGTAACCCTGTGGTTTGGATAGAGTGTTGATAAAATGGTATCAACCCGATGTCTTCCTCACATGTAGAAAAAATATCTCTAAAGTTCCAAAGTAATTCACATAATTTTTCCTTTAATTGCGTATCTTGGATATGATCTAATTCGAATTTTTCAAAAAATTGGGGTTTTGTTAGGGGGTACCTATTCTTTGGATTGTTAGTTCCAATGTTATTAACTAAGCTTTCCTTGGAGTTTCTCCATTTGTTTAGCTCATGTTCAGAAACAACTTGTATTTCAACGAGACATGTTCCTTTTTTCAATGTAACCATATCGTTTTCGTGCGTGTTAGTTAACCAAATAAAACCTTCACCTTTTTCGTATGAAATGATATGTTCTTCACAGAACAGATTTTCTGTAATTCATTTACACGGGGATGCAAACCAAATTTCGGAATTGTAATTTGCGGGGGTGACCAGTTGAGAGATTTGTACTCTTTGCATAGTCTTGGGGGGGATTTTTGTTTTACGTACTGCGAACCCATAATATTTTTCTTCCGTGTTATTTTCTATTAAATTAAGATTGGCGCTTGCTTGCGTCAGGTCTTCCTCTTTCGAGGTTGATTGTAGGGGTGATTCCAAGTCCTTTCCCCTTACAACAGTGTTTGGATTTATTATTTCATTCCACAATTCAGCTATTTTCTTTATCTCTTTTTGTCTATACTCCGGCATTTCTCCTATTTTTTTTTTTACTGACTCGATCCACTTGCTGTTTGATTTTCTTTCTCGTCTGCTCCATTGATTTTGATTTTCGATCCGTTTGCTCGTTTGATTTCCCACGGGACGAGAAATGGGAGGAAATGACGTGACGTGGGGTACAAAAGATTTGATTCTATTCACTGTTGCTTCCCCTCTCTCCACGCGTTGGAGAATTGGGTCGTGTGGATACACGAGTCGGGTATTTGCTATGTATAATAACAACTTATTATATTTAAAAAAAATATCAACCAATATAGCTTAAAATTGAAAATTCTTTCAGAGTATTAAGTTTTTAGGAAATATACTATTATCTTTCACAACATCTAGGCATATGGAGCCTATAGCTTCCAGCCTATGCCCCGTGACACTTGTTAAATTGGGAATATTAAAATTTTTCCGTCGCTTAATATATACTGGGAGTCTATTAAATATATTTGCATTTATTATGTTAACCGATGCACCCGAATCTATTAACGCTTTGAAATTAATACTTGCAACACTAAAATTATTTAGTATAGGTAGTATCTCATTATTATCACTAACGGAAGGTACAATGACAGGATGGGACTTATAAAAAATATGGGCCGCTAGGGTCTCGGATAATTTTCGTGGGAGCATTATTCGGGTCCCTGAGGGCGGCTCTGATATTACTTCGTTGTACATTGAGTTTCGTCGTGACTTTCTCACTCCGTTTCACTCGTGTGTGACCGTCAAAGGGGATAGAACGGTGACTGTCTTACGTTAAACGTACTAGTTAGTGGGATACAGGGTATTGTGCAGACATCTAGCAGCTGTTGTTCGGTGCGTCTAGACGAAAAGTTTCTCTAGTGTCACGATGAACAAAAATATCATTTGTAATCAGTTGTATTCCTGTTGAATATAGTTGGATAAACTGTTCGTGAATTAACTTGGTACATGTTTTGTCGCGTATTTGGGTTGGGGAACCGATAATTACTTTGTCGGTTGGGGGAAGGATTTATATAGGTTTGGGGATTCGTATATTGGGAAGGATTCGTTGGATTTGTACACACGAATCCTTGTTGGTACGAGTTGCGGTATAAGGGTAGACGTGGGGGGTTATTTCTATAGTTTCCTGCCCCATTTGCATTTGAGTTTGTTCTCCTGAACAAACGGTTATTAAAATTGGGGGTTACTGGTGTAAAGTTATTTCTAGTGCGGCATTCTCTGGCAATATGTCCTTGTTTATTACATGCATAGCATGTAATTGGGGGGTTCTGTACGTAGTTTGTTGCATTTGTGGGTACAAAACGTACCATTCTTTGTCTCGTAGGGGTTGGGGATCTATTTTGGTTTGGTTTGGGTGAGTTGTCTCTTGGAAAGAAATTTTGGGAAATTGCTCGTGATCGTCCCGGAGTTGAATTTTCTACGTTATTTATTCTTGACTTATTGTGGTTCGCCACAATTGAGTCAATTTCTATCATTCTCTCCACTTCCTGGACTGCTAGGTCTAAAGTTTGGATATTTTTTGATATCAACATTCGGTACAGTTTGTGGCTTAATCCTTGCATGAAAGCATTTAGTACGATTTTATCTTATAAGGGACCAAACTCTTTTCCGTACTTGGCATCAATTGATACCATTACTTTGTGAAGGTCTTATCTAACATTTTGTGTTTCGTCGAAACAAACCGTACTGGTTTGTGTTGTTGAACTGGTTTCAACGAATCTTTCTCGGAACGCTTTTAGTAATTTTTCTATTGAGTCTATAGGAAGATTGTTATCTTCCCCTATCGTATTTTCAATTTGTTTTAGAAAAGTTAGTGCTTGCCCCTGAAGTCTCATTAGCAACATGATTACTAATGATTTCAAGTCTGTTTGAGTTACCTCTACAAATTGATTTAATTGTATAATAAATTCATCCACATCTGAGTCTCCGATATATGGGGGTAGTGATTTTGATATTTCCACTGTTTTGGCGATAAGTTTTTGCTTTAATAATTGTGCGTTTTGATCTAACGACATATTGGTTTTCTTTTTTTTTGGGTTAGAATTCGGTACTGGTTTTTAATTGTT
>NW_028300767.1:0-2000 GCF_049724085.1 Artemia sp. Qi Xiang Cuo
GACGTCATGGCGCAATGGTATTATTTCATGACGGGTTCGGAAACAACAATATAATTTCGTGTTTTTCTATTCACGTCATAGCTCTAATATAAAACTATAATGACATACATTATTTATCTAGTAGGGTTTCAGACAAGGTAGTTCTAATGATGTACTTTTGCTTTGATCTGACTCTATTTTTAGGAGTTTTGGGTTTTTATATTTCTTAGCATTGGACTGATCTCTCTTACTAGGTTGCTAGCTACTGCTGCAACCCAAATTATGAGAGGCAGCCTGGCCGAGTGGTCCAAGGCACTGGTGTTAGCCACCAGTCTCTTCGGAGGCGTGGGTTCAAATCTTACTTCTGGTATACGATTATGTTTGAAAGACTGCAGTGTGAAAAGACATCAAAAATGCAGTTTTTGGTGGAAAAATTTATTCTCTTTTAGAAATAATTTATTTTAGTTACTATAGATTTTTAACTCAATTAATTTCCTTTAAAATGAACCATTGAACAACTATCTACGATGTTCCAGTGCAAAGCTATCTCTGGAAAAGAAAGAAAAAAGAAAAAAATATCCCGTTTAGGCAGAATGATGTAGTAGCTGCCACTTTTCTTGATTTTCAAGCCAATATATTTCCCTTGCTGTTCAAGCCAAATGGCGGTAAGTTTCCTTTCCAGGGGTTTCGGACAAGGCGGTTCTAATGGTGTACTTATTGTTTTGATCTGCCTCCTTTTTTAGGACTAAATGGGTTTTTATATTTCTTAACATTGGACGTGATCGTCTCTTACTAGGTTGCTAGCTACCGCTGCAACCCGGATAGGTTGCTAGCTTCCGCTGCAACCCGGATTTGAAAGATTGCAGTATGGAAAGACATCAAAAATGCAGTTTTTGGTGGAAAAATTTATTCTCTTTTAGAAATAATTTATTTTAGTTACTATACATTTTTAACCCAATTAATTTCCTTTAAAATGAGCCATTGAACAACTATCTACGATGTTCCAGTGCAAAGCTATCTCTGGAAAAGAAAGAAAAAAAGAAAAAAATACCCCGTTTAGGCAGAATGTTGTAGTAGCTGCCACTTTTCTTGATTTTCAAGCCAATATATTTCCCTTGCTGTTCGAGCCAAAGGGCGGTAAGTTTCCTTTCAAGGGGTTTCGGACAAGGCGGTTCTAATGGTGTACTTTTTGTTTTGATCTGACTCCTTTTTTAGGACTATATGAGTTTTTATATTTCTTAACATTGGACGTGATCGTCTCTTAATAGGTTGCTAGCTACCGCTGCAACCCGGATTTTAACCCAATTAATATTCTTTGAAATGAGCCAGTGAACAACTTTCTACAATGTTCCAGTGCAAAGCTATCTCTGGAAAACAAGAAAGAAAAAAAAATATCCCGTTTAGGCGGAATGTTTTATTAGCTGCCACTTTTCTGGATTTTCAAGCCAATTTATTTCCCTTGCTGTTCAAGCCAAGGGACAGAAAGTTTTCTATACAGGGGTTTCGGACAAGGCGGTTCTAATGGTGTACTTTTTGTTTTGATCTGACTCCAGTTTTAGGAACTATGGGTTTTTATATTTCTTAACATTGGACGTGGTCGTCTCTTATTTGGTTGCTAGCTACCGCTGCAACCCGGATCAAAATTAAAGATTAAAATTATCTCTGAAAGAATGGATTTTGTTGAAAAGTCAGCTAGAGGTGCTTTTGCAAAACTTCATAGTAATATCCAAAAGAAATGTTGCATGTTTAGTGAAAAGCTTCCAAGGCATGGACCGGCAACTGTGGAACAGTTTACAGATGTAATGGGGAATCTTATACATCACTGCGAATATATGGAGGCATAATTGTCTTTTACTTAGTTTCAGCTTAAATTCGATGATCGAGCCTTTATGTACTACTACATCCAACGACTCTGACGTCATTGATCAATATTGTATATAAAAATTTAAGTTTTTCGTAAAAAATAATTAATTTAAAAAAAAAACAAAGTACAAATAGCGCTAGATCTAGAGATTTCCTTT
>NW_028300768.1:0-5000 GCF_049724085.1 Artemia sp. Qi Xiang Cuo
CACTGCTCTCAATATAGTTGATGATGTGAGGCGTGTAGAATGTATAGGGTAGACCAAGAAGATCAAAAAATTCAATCGTCTTCATTGTTTGAAAGATGCACAGCCAATGACCCGTCAGCACAGTCAACGGACTGCTATTAACAATAATCAAGGTATTGTTGACACTTTGAATTTTTCCAAGAAAGTCCGAGGGCAGACAATAGGAATTGTATTGGGACATGTAGGGGTTCATATTAAATACATTGATTATTTGATTAGTTTTCATGGCGCCAAGTCTAGTAAAACACTGCCTTTGGGAGTGATTTACCGATAGGTTTCATATTGGTTTATTGAGATTAGTGCAATACTCTCAGCCAATGGGTCGGGAAATGTACACTCTAAACGGAAACTCACCGTACATACTAGACTCATATCATCTGTACCAGACAAATCCAGTATAAAAATACCCTGTTTCTTAGCAAACATATCCTCGGTTATACCGTTTTCAAATAGTTGAGAGTCATAGTCTAGGGTTTGCAGAGTTAACTCATACAATGTTCTATAGGTTCTATAAAAAAATAGATTGTAGAGGGGAACACCATTTACATTGGACACAAGAGCTGAAATTCCGGACAACTTGAATTTATGTGGGAATTACGTCCAACATCCTATTGCACTATCGCAATTAACAAATATCAAAACAAGTGTCGATGGAATTTCACCATTGATAATGGAAGGATCGGTGAAGGTGCGTGACCTCACAGCACTATGTCGTTCATGGGTTATTCTATGTGGATCATTCGGGTCAGTATTATTCCTATGGGATCTTAGTTGTTCCACGGCAAAAGCAAAGCAACTTATGACCTGGAGTTTGCGTACATGAAGCATTGCTGAGGTGATAGAGAGATTTATAGCAGGTTTGGCAAATATTTATTTTCTCAATATGAAATTAGATTGTGCAAGCGCCAGTTTTATATCCACTTAAACATTGGGGGGTAGCCATTGGGGTATATTAAATATTTCATGATATATTTTTCCAACTAGATGTAATTCACTAGTTGTAGCATTTTTAAGTGCATCTGTACTATCAGTATTAGTAATATATTCATATCAATTGGAGGTGCCTCTCAATTCCTTGTATGACTTGGGTGTCATCAGCATGAATTGCATAAAGCTTGTATAATTTGAGAGATTGTTGCTTGTGCTCACCAGCGTGCCATTGATGTAGACACTGATTTGACTAAATAAATTATGTAATATACAATTTTCATAGGATATTCCATCGGCCCGAATTGGCATTGTATTATTGGATTACCGGACTTTCATTTGTAAATCTATAAATATCGAAGACATTTCCATAAAGGAGTCTTCATTGGAATAAATTTGAAGGTGGATATTATAGGAGAGGGGTTGTTGAGGATAGAACTGTTCATAGCATCCTTGCTTGACTCTCACATCAACATTTTCTGCATGGTATAGATTCAATGAGGCGGTGATTGAAGGTTGAGAATCCTTATGTGGCAGGTAGGACATTTTAAGAAAAGAAATCTAGTTTCGATCTAACAATTTTCCTCTTGTAGCTTCTTCTTCTGCTTTGACTATGGGGTGGCTTTTTCCTTCTTTTCTTTGACAACAGGGGTGATGTCTTTTGTTTTCGACCGGAGTGGAGACTAATGAGTAATGCTTTGTTTTTAGACCTTTTTAAGCTTTTTCCATTTTTTTTTAGTTGCTCACCAGGGGTTCGCACACTAGACCTAAGATTTTCCGAAGCACTTTTTTTTAAATCCTTGCCAGAGCCCCAATCGTATAGTGTAGAGGATGCAAAATCTGTCGCAGCCGGTACAAGATATTTTCTAGCCAGAGTTAGTGAAGAGCGAAAGAGCTTAGCAAACCAACTGCCAAGACCATAGCCAGACATTGACGAGCGACCTTTGTAATAGTCCATTCCATTGCCCTGTTGTCCTGGGCCAAGAGTATTAACATAGCATTCAATATCAGGACAAGTGAATACCACTTTTCTATTAGACATCTTGCTGTTGAACGATGGGACGAAAATGGCATGTAATCACAGCCAAACCTTTTGAAATTGCTATGGGATCACCTAATTCAGTTCTTAGTGTTAACTGACAGAGTTCCAAAAAGGAAGTGTTTACGGGAATATACTGAAGATGCTTTATATTGTAGTGGTGAATATGTTCTTGATTGGTGTTTCTTTAAAGAATTCATTGGAGGGGAACATTTGAATACCAACCAGAGATCTTTCCACAAATGAAGAGTAGAAAAATATACAAGTGTCTGTAGTGAAGGCGGGCGGGTTGTCAGCAAAAACTAAATCAACATTTCCGGCACTTTTACCTCTGATTATATTGAGCTTAAGCTCAAGGATATCCTTTAGGCTATCATTGAGAATAAACTTCTCATTGGCAATTGATGAATTAATGTAGATCTTACCCTCCTCCTTTGAATAGTTGAAATTAAAAGGTTCCTTTTTTACGAGCGGAAATTCTTTTATTAATAGAACGACATAAATCATTCATACAGGTGAGTTCCTTGTAGGGTAATTCAATATATGGATAGTTCATCCAATTGATTTTTTGAATTTGTTCTTGATCACTTGAGGGTGGTGGTGACGGCCAATCATAGGGTCTAATTTATATTTCATATTTACGATACTTTCTCAGGACTTCGTAGGTATTTTGGAGAATACATTCGACAAGAGCCACTTATTACTTTCCATTGTCTTCAAATTTGATAGTGGGGCAGAGTTTCGTCCAAAAATCATTTGTTCTATTCAAGTCATTGTATAGAGGATCGGAAACATTGGACATAAAAGTCACATAGAAATCATTGGGCATTATTAATATCTTCAGCACTGACCCAAGAATCAAAGTCTCAGTTGTATCCTATCCAGCGAACAAGCAACTGTCTCTTGCCCCTACGAATACGACTCTTTAATATCTTTTCCATTTGATACATTTCACTAGTGTCTCTAACTTTTTGCAGTTCATATTAATATGAACCGCCAAGAATCTCATCTTCTTTGGTGTTTCGCAGTCGATATGTCGTCGGTTTGGTGTCTATGATTTTGGACACTTTAAAAAGTTCAGTGCTCCATAATAATTCTCCTTTTCAAAAATAGGAGTGATTCGATTATTTCGAACAGTATCACCAGAACAGAAACTCCTCTGGACATTTTTTTTTCTTTTTCATAAGAAAAGTATATCTATTTAACGACAACAATAGCTTTTTCATTGCAGTGAAATTCACAAGTCCTTGGGTTGGACAGAGATTAGTGGAATCAATGGCTATATATCTGCATTATTTTATATAAATCATGAATAAAAGCTGATGTATTTTTCAGGGTACAATATCTTGAAATTAATAGACGAATCGTTCTTATTAATCGTTCAGCCAATGCAGCATTTATCGGTTTGTAACTATGATAAAGTGTTGTATTATATTTCAATAGAAGCTTTTGCACATGGGGATTAACAAATTCACTGCCAAGATCCGATTGAATTTTTCTATATGAATCCAGTTCAAGAAAACTTTAAATGGCCTGAGCAACTTCAACACCTCTCTTTGATCGCAGTGGAATGGCATGGGCATAGCGACTAAAGACACTGATTGACACCAGAATATATTTGTAGGCTGCATTGTGACGCCGTTGAACTGCCTCTAAAGTTAAAAGATCCGTTTGCATTATATGCAGAGGGAAAAAGGCTTTAGTTTGTCGATATTGTTTGCCGCAAAGACTGTGATTCCGATGCAGTGTGTAACACTAGTTATTCTTTAGATACTCTTTTTCTTTTTTCAATGTGGTGCTAGAGACAACTTTAGAAAGCGTTTTGGGAGAACTTAAACTTCCCGCTTCACCAATATTTTCATAGACACCTTTCAGAACTTCATCCATTTTGAACGCAAACACGTAGTGTAATGTCCACTCCCCTTTTGCACACTGGAGGGTGAATAAATTCGTCTTCGCTTTTGACTAGCAGCCATTGGTGTTGTAAAATTATTGCTGCTGCTGCTAGTATTTTCAAATATTAAATCTTCTTCTTCTTTTTTAAATGGTGGTGCTGGTGTTGGTGTTGTTGGAGGACTATATTCTCTTAGTTTCTTTAGAATTTGCTTATTGCCAATAAGACTTATGGGAAAGTTTGATGCACACAGAAAGGTGTATAGATTATTTTCAATGTATAATAGTCAACGACAATTCGACATCAGGACAAAAACAATTTCAACTAGATAACAACTTTTTCCCATAATAAAAACTCGTGCCCTTACGTTGTTAGACTGACATGGTTCATCAGCAGTGCCCAAACCAAGATGTAATACGACTCTGTTAATTTGTTCTCAAGAGGTCTCAGGAACCTATTTCTTAATGATTATAATTCTTGACTTCAAGTCTCTTCCCATTGATGCTGTGCAAATCATGGGGGAGATATTTTCTATTTAATGACATCAGTGGCGACAGCGACAGTGGGTCTCTCAAGATAAGGTTTATGTTTGTCCACACTTCGCAATACATCTTGAAGTAAAAGCAATTTTTTATCATCGGCAATATTCTCATCGTTAATGAATTTGTTTAGATTGTCTTCAAAACGTTCGACGGGCGAGAGGACAAGTTCAAATGGTGTCAATTTATAGGGTTTATTCATTCTCTAGAGAAAACTGTTTACAAGTCCTGCAATTATTGGCAGTAAAAGTGTGAAAAAGCTACCACCTGCTTGAAGGAGTCGTTTTCTTTTAAAAAATTTACCCTTGTTTTTAAGATCCAAGGCGCGTACAGTGGAAAGATGTTGGTTTGTCTGTTGTGTAACACCTTCTGGCAGTTGAACATTGCCCTCAGTTAAATTTAAACAAAGTTCAGATATTAGATTAATGAAATCATTGTCAACACCATGTTTGAGTATGACCTTCCTAAGCAAGGGTTTTGAAGTGCTTAAAACGGAAAATAAATGCCGTTGTTCGTGTAGTTTCTTCAGTGTCATAACTCCAACTAACAGCCCTTTCTACTG
>NW_028300769.1:0-62296 GCF_049724085.1 Artemia sp. Qi Xiang Cuo
AAATTTAGTGTTTACGGTAGGATAATTTTCAACTGCAAGAACTTGAGTCGCATTGGCACGTTAGCCGCGAGAGATAAAATGAACATGGGGGTGGGGCTCAAGGGGATAGGGTAAGAAGAAGGAAAACTTGGAGGGGTAATGGGAGGGGAGGAAAGATGGAAAAGGGAAGGGGAACAGAGCGTGTCTGGGCAAGGAACTATCTATTTTGACAAAAAGATGATGAATGCCCAAACTAGTTGGCCACTTCCTAGACTTTGGAGATAGGATTAAAGCTGCAAGGGGAATGCTTTTGGGAGGCGAACAAGCAAGAGGGTGTTGGAGACGGGTCAATTGGATTAAAAAGGTCTATGAGGGTATGGTGATGGAACAAGAGTAGATTCCGTGGACGTAGAGAAACTTCTTTAGGCATATTAAATTGTCCAACATCGGGCTGGGAGGAGGACATGGTTGGAGGTAAAACGTTAAATGATCAAGATGAGAAGGGGGATTCGGATGATTTCTACCTTGCCCTTAGAAGAGTGGGGTTTTAAACTTACTATCCACTGCTGCTTATAGATGAGCAACATTTCATGATTCATCAATACAATATAAAACAGAACAAAGGTCAACAAGGTAAAAACTGCACTTATCAGACACAGAAATACCTGAACTATAGATACAGATTCATCTATATTAAAATTTTCAGTTTTTACGAAACTCGTAAAAAACACAATTAAAATAGCTACAAATCATATTTTCGTTTTTGATTGTTCTTAATGTAAAACAAAACTCAAAATGAAACTTTGATGTCAATAATTATGTTGATTCCTAATAAATAATATTCATTAAGTTTAGTCTTACCAATCAAAAGCTACAAGCCTGAGAAAATTTGCCTGATTTTACAAAAAGGGAGATAACACTCCTAAAAGTAATGTAAGATTAATAAAAGTCACAGCATCTGATTCAGCGTGTCAGATGATCCTACGGTAGAGGTTTCAAGCTCCCTTTTGCAAAAATTTAATATTTTTTTTTGCCATTAGTATCATAGATGCGTGTTTTTTTTCAGGGGAGACCTTATCACCCCAAACGTCCCATAATCTTTCGAGAGGGCTCATTCGTCTGCAAATTGGAGTGCCCCTCCCCGTCCCCCCCCCCAAAGTCGTCTGCTCAAAATTTAAAAATTACTCTCTGAGGTAATTTTTCTTTAGTGAAGGAAGTTTCTGCTGAGTGGACTTTGCACAGGAAATTTTACAATTCTGCATGTTGGCAGAATATCTATTCAAAATTCTTTCTATTTGTCTCACTTTCTCTGTTCCAACTAAATCTTATACATGCGATGTTAAGAGAAATGTTCGGCAAACTTAATAGCCAAAGAGGCAAGTATGAACATTAAAATAATTTGTAAAAAATTTGGAGGCAAATCTCCTTCTTTAGGTAACTTTTTTTGGTACTTGTTTATTATATGGTACACACTCGAGAAGTGAATTTAGGTTAATAAAAGTGAAACTTGTGCTGTATCATTTTGTTGTCACAAGACTTGTCAGTCGCTATTTATTAAGCCGGAACCAGTTTGAGATCTTCGATATGCTGTGTGTTTATATTTGAACAAATTGTAATTGCCCTGTCTTTAATGGTTTTGGAAGACACTTGTAACTTGAATTCCCTTCAAAATATCTGCTTTTGTTCTTAAAACATTTCAACTTACACAAAAAGTTATATCTGTTATCTATTTGTAGTAAAATTTAATTAATCAAGATAAAATTAGACTTTTTCTTACGAAGTTTTTTTTTTTTTATGAAACTATTATTGCGCCTTCCGAGATGTTTGTGCCAGAGCCGCACTTAAAAGACCAAAGAGCCACATGAGGCTCCGGAGCCTCTGTTTTCTAATTTTTTGAGGATCTCATTACACAAAATTTTCTTAAAGAACTAGGTGTTCTATTTGCATCACTTTGTTTTTTGGAACTACATCTTTGCCCTAAATTTACTAAATACTCTTTTTGTCAAATATATATATATTTTTGTCGAAATTGTTTTATATCCCTGTTAATTTATCTTTTTAGAAGTTGATGATGCTTTACCAAGTGACATTAAGAAGCAGGTTGACAGTTCAGACCCATTTATGTTTCCCAAACTTGAAGATGGCCCGATGAGCACTTTTCCCAGCATTTCGGCATCATGTAAATTTGAACCCGAGTCTCAGGAATCTGTCTCCACATCTGTTACTGATCAAGGTAAAAATTTCAGAGTTCCTGGATCACCATAATAAAATAATATTGGATAAAATTTGACTTGCAAAGGAAAATTGTTACACTCTAGCTTGAATCCTGATGCTAACAACTAAACGTAGAACAAGCTACTGTACGACGAGAAGCGAACAGAACTTTTTTTGTGTTGGACTCAACTCAAAGTAGCCAGACTAGCATTGTCCAAAAATTGGACCTTTCAAGTTTGCCTTCATTTCTACGTATCAAGTAAAAAAAAAGGCAAAAATATTTCTTTCAGCGGACACTTAAAGCTGCAAGCTAATGGAAACTGGGAATATCTCAGAAATAGAGTACCCTTGCAAAACCTGGTAGATGATTACCATTGAGTATTAACAAGGGTCATGTTTAGGAGGTTTGAAACCCCCTCCCGAAATAATTTTTGGATTCGTAAAATGGTTTTAAAATGCAGGAATAAATAAACAATCTTAACTCCTCCATCCCCAAAAAGATTGGGGTTTTTTAGCAGATAGAATCTTAAGTTCACTTTGCATGTTCAATTTTTTTTAGCTTCACAACCGATCTTGAGTTCTGACCTGATAGTCTAATAAAATGACATGTAAGCATGAAGAGAAGTACTTAGAACAAATTAAGATCTTAGAGCCTTAAAAAATTTTTAAGCAAAAAAGTCTATGTATTATATCCTCGTTACTTGAGAGAAATCAACGTAATAACTTTGAAATCAAAAAATTAGAAATTTGAGACAAAGAAACAAAAGGAAATAATTTCTCCATATAATTTAGATCTGGATATAACAAAATTTCCGTATAGCTTTCTGGTGGAAATACAATCAGTCGGACGGGTGCTCAAAAGAATCTGTTGATAGTTTCCTCCAATATTCTAATGTTGGTTTGCAGACATATCTTTCTATTCTTGAAAACTTTTTTATTCTTCAAAACTTTCACACATCACAACTGATTCGTAATGATGAGCATGAAACGTAACCCTTCATGGCTCTTGATTAAGTAATAACCACAGTAATGTTATCAGAGGCAATATTTTATCGTTATCTATAAAAAAGGCCATAAGGATTTCATTTTTTTCTAGAGGCACTTCCTATGATAGTTGGGTCTAATAAAATTGGAGGGGGCTCATTCAGTTAAAAATCGGAAGTTCTAGTGCCATTATTGAGAATGAAAATAGATTGAAGTGCAACTTGCACCCTGCCCTCTTCACGCTGTCTTTTCCTCAAATGCATCCAATCAAAACTTTGTGATAAGAGCCCGGAGGCACGTGTTGAAAGTTATTCTCTGGGTGTATATAAGGTTTACATGGAAGGGTTGGTCGTATAAACTTTGGAGGGGCTCATTTGATTGGAAATTAAAAGTCCTCTTTTTCTTTTTAAGAGTCAATAGCTATAGGAGGGGGAATAGACCACCGCCTCTTTTTTCCCCAAATGAATCAAAATATTCAAATATCTATTTTTTTCAAAGCAGATCAACGATCACACAACAGGATCTCCTGGGTTGACTCAAGCCTTCCAGAGCCTGGGTGCACGTGTTCATGTTGTACCCTGGAAAATGTAAGTATTCATAGAAAGGGTGGTCGCATAAACTTTTGAGGGGGGTCAGTTGATTGGAAGTTGAAGCTTTTAGTGCTCGTATTGAGAGTTAGAAGTGATTGGAGGACAACCAGCGCCTTCCCCCTCACCTTCTTTTCCCCAAATGCATCCCGTCTAACCCTTTTTGTTAAAGATAGTTGAAAGCTCAGATAAAAAAAAGTCTAGGGTCGACACAACCCCTCAAGAGCCTGGGGGCACAAGTTGAAAGTTATACAGTCGAACGTGTAAGTGTTTTTTGTTAGGCTGGTAGTATAAACCTGGGAGAGTATTAGTTTGATTTGAAACTGAAAGTTTTAGCGGCGGGATTCAGAGTGAGAAATAATGGGAGGGCAACTAGCCTATCCCAATGCCTTCTTTTCTCCAAATGTATCCCATAAACATTTTGAGATACTCATTTTCTCAAAGATAGTTAATAGATAAGAAATTTTTTCACGGAGGATTACAAGGTTTTCATAGACTGGGTGGTTGTAGCTTCGGTGGAGGTTAACTTGAGCGGACATTGACATTTTTAGTTTCTTCCTTCAGAGTTAAGCGATAGTAGGGAACATAGTACCCCCTCCCTCCCACGCTCTCTTTTCTCCAAACACACCAGACCAAAATTTTTAGATAGCCATTTTGCTCGAAATATTCCAAATATCAGATAAAAAAAAATTCGGGGTCGACACAACCCTCTGGAGCCCGGGGCAAGTGTTGTAAGCTATTCTCCGGGGGCATGTAAGGTTTGTATGGGAGGGGTGGTTGTATAATCTTTGGAAGGGGCTCGTTTGATTAAACATTGAAAGTCCAAGCGCTTTTTTCCAAGTAAATTTGATCAAAACTTTGAGATAGCCATTTTGTTCAAAATAATTCATGGATCATATAGCAGTGTCTCTGGGGTTGACACAGCCCTGCAAATCCCGGGGTCAAGTGTTGTAAGTTATTGTCGTTGGGCATATTAGGTTTGATGGAAGGTGACGGTCGTATAAACGATGAAGGAATATCATTTGATCGGAACTTGACAGTTCCCGTTCTCCCTTTTAAGAGTCTAACATGACTCTTCAGGCACCCCCCCCTCCACGTATCATTTTCCCAAATGTATCTGAGCTAAAATTTTACATAACCATTGTGCTCAAAATAGACCAAAGATTATGTCACAATGCCTTCGAGGTGGATAAAACCCGCAGAGCCCTAGGGCAAGGGCAAAGGGTCAAACTTAGACCCCGGGGCATATAAGGTTTTGTGGAAAATGCAGCTGTATAAATTTTATAGGAAGCTTATTTGATTGAATAATCAAATATATCAAATAATTTTTTTTAAAGAAGAAGGTGTTCTGTACGCACAACCTTTTTTTCGGAACTACAACTTTATCTAAATCTTTTTTTAATAAAATGTTTATACATTTTTGCCAAGCTTCTCTTTCATCTCTTTTAATTATGTTTTTAGAAGCTGAACATGCTTTTCAAAGTGGTATTAAGAGGCAGGTAAACATTTCAGACACTTTTTCGTTTCCCAAACTTGAAGATGGTCCAACGACCACTTTTTCCATCATTTCAGTGTCATGTAAACTTGAACCTGAGTCTCAGGAATTTGTCTTAATTTCTATCACCGATCCAGGTAAAATATTTAAAGCTCTGGGATCAACTTAATAAGATAGCAATGACTAGTATTTGACTAGATAAAGTAAAATATTAGTAATATAGAATTAACAATTAATAGAATTAATAAAAAAGTTATATAGAAAAAGAAAGAGTAAACTCTAACTTGAATGCTATTACTTACTACTGAATGCTTTCCCACCATCAGGGTACGACGCCCTCATTTCAGAGCCATATTTGACAACTGTTATCACTGTAGCTTCTAGTATTCTATTTTTGGTTTGGAGACGTATTTTTCTTCTATTGTTCCAAATTTTATTTTCTCAAAAACATCCTGGGCATTGTCTATTCTTCTTTAACATTTTCATTGCATCCACCACCTTTACTAATAATAAACTTACTTGAACTTCACTTGACCACTTACATTACAATGGCTTCCCAGTCTCTAATCTTTTTATTTCTATTTAAACTCCAATTTCTCATCTCGCTATTTTATTAAGTACGTCACTTCTTTTTATTTTTCTTTACTTTATTCAACGATTATTCCTTTGTCATTTCACTGTTTATATCTTCATCATTGGGTCGTGGGTCGCTAAAATTTTGAAATGTAAATTTTAAGGAATTGCGCGTAAGACAGGGACACGGAGAAAAAGAGGCTAATAATAGACGTAATAGTGGGAAGAGCTTCCAAGTACCACAACAATAATTTCTTATAGATTTAATGCGTAGGGTAATCCTCCGACCAATAATGGAAAACGAAAATGGATATTTGTATATCTCCAATCGCGGAAAAAAAAACTGAATTAAACGGTAGACCGGAATAAAACTGGGTAGCAAAAATTTAATCTAACTTAAATCGTAAAGCCTAAAATGCGTTTGAAGAATTGCCGACTGAAGATGCTGGCCGATTTGAGTTACGTTTGGAACACATGCGTTAAGAATCTACAATTGAAACAAAGACAAATTCAGATGCTTAGAAAGAGTTCCTCTACAGACTAAAGGACATAGAATGGAAATGGTTAAATATTAAAAAATATACATCACATGAAATGAGAATAAGAATGGGAGGCAGAAGTGTGGGGTTGATAGATACCATTACATAGAAGAGAAAAATAGATTTTGATTAATTAGTATGACTAGAATTAGTACGGTTTTAGCTTCCCAGAGTATTTTACTAAAAGTAGTCCCAATAGAGGAAAACACATTAAACAATATCTTGGGTTGTAGCCGACGATAGCAAAAAAATTTATGCGTTTGCTGAATCTTACACAGGTCAGTGAAACTTGACCAGAAGTTTGGTTTAAATGGCTGTTGATTCTTGTCACCGACCAAACTTACGTGCCGACTAGCGTCATTAATATGTCATAAGTCAACCGTATCGACACAATTAAAGCAGTATGTTATAATGTAGATAAGTATTCATGCTGATTAGCCTGGGTTAGAATATAAATTTCAAAGGATTTTTTTACCGTTCTTAGAAAAATAGTAATTTTTCTCTTCCATTATCTCCTCTTCGAAGCAGCGTAGATTTGGTCCTGTCCGAGCAAGGTATTGGCAAAACTATTTTATCTGCTAAAGCGACTTAAAAATCATGTGCTCTATTTTAGAATATCGTTCAAGTATTTTATAGGATTTTTTTATTCTCAGGGGGTAATGTTTCACAAAGAGGGACGGGGATATTTTCAGGCTTTTTTTTCCAAAAATACGTAAATCAAATTTTAAAACCCATCTTTTCAAATGAAAGTTATGAGCAACATTAAAACTTTAAATGAAAAAGAAATATTCCACATATAAGAGAGATTACACAACCGTCCACATTTCAGTTTTTAGACTAAAGTATTTTAATGCATTGCAAACGATTGTTATTCCAATTTAGCAGCCTTTTTTCTTTTCTTTTTTTTTTCAAAATGAAGATCTTGGAGGCGTGCTTATTTTGCTCCCATGAGGTAATCGTATCGAACAATCAATGGTCCTAAATTATCCAGAGAGGAGTCACTTAAACGACAATTAAAAGTTCTAGTGCCCTTTTTAAGTAACAAAACAACTCTGTTCAGCATAGTTTAAAAGTCTAAGCATTTCAGGATAACCTGAACGTCTACAGCCCATGGCAAAATGGCTTTTTCTTGGCCCTTGTCAATTATTTACTTATAGTATTTCCTTATAAAGAGTTTACAGATATTTTTTTTGGGGGGGGGATTTCTGATGGAATACATTTTCCACCAGAAGAATTTTCCATGAGAAGAAAAATTTCTAGGGGTGAAGTTTTCGGGCCAGTTTACCTCTAAAACCGTGGAAATTATGACCCTAAAACTGATTTGATTTTTAAATCTTCCCTCCTGACTTGACATTCAATCGAGGCTTAGGTGAAACAGCTGGTACTAACAATCTGTAAATAAAGAACAGCCATTGTCCCTGAAAATTGAAAATCCAAAAGTTTTTATTTAAATATATGCAACTAAAATTCACAATTGAATCTTGGGTTATTTTAAATGAATTCAAGTAAGGTCTAATCAGAGGAGAAAACCTTGTATCCTGGTCTACAAAAAGAATTCTCAATTCCCACATTTTGAGCTAATGTCCAATGTCATTTTTTTCTTCTTAAGTGTGTCTATGCCTTCCAAAAAGGTTAAATTTATAAAAAAAAGAGCAAAGATAATTCATTGCCATTCACGACACATGGAGGGTCGACAGTTTATAAGCACTTAAAAACAATCAAATTATTAGTCAAAGAATCAGTCACTACACTAAGGGGATTTGACATTTGAAATTATTTTTATTTGTTTTACTTTCTCTTTGTCAGGTTTGTTTTGCATGTAGAGATGTTCCAGGGGAATTTTTGGAGTGATTTTATTTCTGCCAAAAAAATTCCTTGGAAGGGGGGGATTTCTGAAGTGATCGGAAAAATGATTAGAGCTTAAAGTCTGTTTTCAAATGAAAATATGCTGAGGATAATTTAAGATACGATAAACGCTGGCCATCCTTTTAAAATATCTGGTTCTCCCTGTTCCCTCTAAATGGCATCGAAATTCGATAAACTTACACAAAATTTGTGTTATAAAAATGAAGTTATCAGAAATAGATCTACAAGCCGTAGAAGTCCCAAGAAAATTGTATTAAGCCTCATATCTTACCTAAATCCTGATTTGTAATGTTGTAAACAAGTTAAACAACCAGTAAATATTGAGTAGTTCATCTAAAAGACCAACGAATAAAGCGATTTTTTTATGCTTCTTCTGGATATAATAATTCCTTTTTTTTGCATATTTAATTTAAGTCCTTTTATAACCCATGAAAATAATAAATTATATCTATAGTTTTTGGATATAAAAATGGGCTAAAGCATTGGTATCAAACTTACTAGTTCATTGTAACTAAAGAAAGTTCAAAACAATTCTGCAATGTTTTTTAATTATCCTGTTCAGCCGGTTAAAACTGTCATTTCACCTCAATGTAAAAAAAAAAAAATCACAGTCGACAGTATTTTAACCTTTTTTATACCCAAAAACCATAGAAAGAAACCATCATTTTCAACGGTCCAAAGATGCTTAAAATTGAAGTTGCAAGGAAAGGAGTTGACGTTCCAAGAACTGCTCCATATTTACAAAAAAAAACTGTCCTAAATTAGAAAAAAAAAATCGAAATGTGGCTTAAAATCCTATTAAAATCATCTGATTTGTGCTGTCTAAACCTAGAATCAAATAAAAGCTGACTCGCAACAAAATTAAGAAAAATATCAATTTTTCAGCGATTAAGACAGGTTTAGACCAGTGTTTCAAGGTATTGGCAAAGCCTTAAAATCATAAATATCTTGTCAAGAGCTTGAAAACACCTTCCTATAGCATAGTGTAGTCTAAAAAATTTTTCCTGGAAGTTTCAATCTCCTAACTCAATAACTTTCCAAGATCAGAAGAAGCCCCTCAACTAGAATTTTGCTGTAGATTATCTCTTAAATACTCTTTCAAAATGTAATGGTTGATGCCACACAGTTTTTCCAAGCCCCCTCCCAATGGGGTCAGATATAGCCCTTGGCTATAGGGTAAGACATCCCAGTACTCAAACAAATAGTTTGACCAAAATATATGGTTCCTAAACAGGAATAATAGGCTTCTATTTTCGGACACAAAAAATGACTATTTGCAATTTAAAATATATATATCGAAATTTATTCCTTAAAGTTTTGATAATTTCTATTTATTAGAGTTAAGAAAGTGAAAACATTTAAAGTGTATTCTCTGTGAAGTAAAAATTATGTTTTGGTCTTGAGAAGGTATGGGGGCTTAAGAGTCAGGTGGGGTTTACATCTACAACCTCAGGTGGAGCCTTACTATGGAAGATTCAGCAACAGTCATAAGGTATCTTAAGTAGCGTGCGTAGAGCAAATGACGGAGAATAGATCACACCATTTCTTAATTCATGTACAACATTGTTAGGAGAGTCTATAGTCATAACCGCCTCTTCTTAGTATTCCTATTTCCTCTCTTTTCGTTATTATTCTTTCCTTCATTATTTGCCTCCTTATTGTCTCTCCTTTCCTTGCAAGAAAACGGGAAAAGATTATCCCTGTAAACGCGAAGCTCTTCAAATTTGAAATAAATGAGCTTGTTGTATTTGTTAGTAATATATGCCCTATTAACGATGATACACTAAAGTAAAAGATACTTATTTCCCTTATCTGTCAATTAAGACAAGTAACGACGCTAATTACGGTAAGCTTGTATCTCATAAAAAAGCTTTTATTTGCCTCCTTTACTAGCACTTAGTTACTTAAGCCTCAAATCTAAATTAAACAAAAATGTAGTTTTTTTCGGAAGTTTTTTCTCTGTTTATTATCTCGGCTTTTTAGCCTTTACCCCCCCCCCACTCGGTTTGTCTTCTGGGGTGCTTGCCCCCCCTCCTGAATAATGCTCTGCTGTTGTGTAAATATTTTCAGTAGTACAATGAATTATAGAACAAACAGATAAAGAAAATAAAGAAACCTAAACTTAAATTGAGGTCAATTAAATTCTAAAAGATAAAGGAAGGAAGGGATAAAGAGAAAGAAATTGAGGGGAGAAAGAGTTGAAGGAAGAAATTTGAGGGGAGAAAGAATTAAAATCGGGAATCGGCTGTCAATTGTATCTAAGTGTATAATATTTTTTTGGACTTTTTAAGTGTCAAGTGTATTAAGTTAGGTGTATGCACTGTTAAGTGTAGACTTATATACATTGTTAAGTGTATATAAGTATAATATAATTTCTTCAACTCTTTATGATTTAGAATCTTTCAAGTAATTTAACTGTTATATTTTTCTCCGAGTTGAATTTTAAATATTATTTTCTGTTATTTCTATGAAATGAAACAGATTTTTAAATCATAAATTTTCATTCATCCAATGTTTCTCAATATAATATATTTACTTAATACTCTTAGCTGTAGTATTGACTTTTATTTTATTTTATCCCCTAATTTCAGAAGTAATGAATTCAAGTATTTGTGGAATTGGTGGTGAAACTCAACCGAATCTCTGGCGTTGCAACTTCTGTGGAGAGACGGAGAAATCATCTCTGATACTATAACTTCATATAGACACTGGCTGTGAAAAGCTTTCACCAATAGAATTAGAAGCTTAGAGATTAATTAGAGATTATAGAAGTTTTGTGGCTCATTTTATTGAGCATCAAATAGGAGAAACAAGAAGATGTTCGATTTGTTTGCAAGAGAATATTCATAACATGGAAGAAAATTTAATTTTACGTGGCTATTTTTCAGAAAACGAGTTTGAAATAGTATTTCAGGGTGCTACCTCACACGTTATTTCAAGGAAATTATCCACAAGTGTCAAGTTAAATTCACTAGGGTTGAATTCTAGAGTAATGAACTCAACTCTCTGCAGCATTGGTGGTGA
Source organism: Artemia sp. Qi Xiang Cuo (assembly GCF_049724085.1). Lineage (NCBI taxonomy): Eukaryota > Metazoa > Arthropoda > Branchiopoda > Anostraca > Artemiidae > Artemia > Artemia sp. Qi Xiang Cuo. Next base: position 11,262 of record NW_028300769.1, read on the forward strand.
AACTCCTATCCATTGTGACATTTGTAAGAAAACTTTTACTCGGCTGGAACATTTGACTACACATAAACGCGTGAATACTGGTGAAAAACCCTTCCCATGCAATATATGTAAGAAATCTTTTGCTCAGTCGGAAACTTTGATCAGCCATAATCAAGTGCATACATGGGAAAAACCTTTCCAGTGTGATATATGTAAGAAAACATATACTCGGCTGGATTATTTGGCTAAACATAAACGATTTCATACAGGTGAAAAACGGTTTCAGTGTTCTATTTGTCAGAAAAGCTTTTCTCAGTCCGTATATTTGATTAGTCATAAACGAGTTCATACAGATGAAAAACCCTTTCAGTGTGATATATGTAACAAAAATTTTGCTCCGTCGGAACATTTGACTAAACATAAACGAGTACATACAGGTGAAAAACCCTTTCAATGTAACATCTGTAGGAAAACTTTTCTGATTCGTCAAACTTGACAACACATAAACGAATGCATACAAATGAAAAACATTTTTAGTGTGATATTTGTAAGAGAAGCTTTGCTGAGTCTGGATGTTTAATCAGGCATAAACAAGTGCACACAAGTGAAAAATGCTTTTAGTTTAATATATTTGAGAAAAGGTTTTCTGAATCAGGCTCTTTGAATAAGCACGAAAGAATTCTTAGAAGTGAAAAATCTTCAAATATTATAGATTGCATATTAGTTTTTGTTAGAAACTTGACAAATTTTATCTGCATTGTTGGAGCGACCACCCTCTGTTGTCTTACAATTTTCAGGATTCAGTTAAAACTTCCACGAGTTTTTTTTTTGGGGGGGGGCAAGCACTCAATTTATCACTTGGCACAAGTCGGTTCAATTGGGGCTTGGAATTTGGAAATAGATTTTTGTGTCGGCGAAGATGTTGTCTTAATTAGTGTTTTGAGTGATCAAACAGTTTGTGGTAAAGAACTGTAAGTAAAGAGTGACCCTGCTCAATAGTAACCAAAACTGTAAAAACCAGAATTTCCACATCAATAGAATCAGATTCTTATGCTGATTTCAAATATATTAATTTCATTAAGTTTAGTCTTACCCATCAAAAGTTACGTGCCTGAGAAAATTTGCCTTATTTTCGAAAAAAGGGGAAAACACCCCATAAAAATCATAGAACTTTAATGAACATTATACAATCAGATTCAGCGTGTCAGAGAATCCTACTATAGAAGTTGCAAGCTCCTATCTGCGAAAATGTGGATTTTTTTATTTTTGCCAGAAGGAAGATGAAGGATGCGTGTTTATTTATTATTTTTTTCCGGGGTGATCGTATTGATCCAGTAGTCCTAGAAGATCATCAGAGGGCTCATCCGAACTAAAATTTAAAAGCCTAGTACCCTTTTTTAAGGGACCAAAAAAAATGGAGGGCAACTTGGCACTCTACCACGCTAATTTTTTTCCAACGTCACCCAATAAAAATCTTGAGGTTGTCATTTTGTTCAACACGGTTGAAAACCTTATAAAAAGGTCTTTGAGGATGATTTGATCCTCCTTGGTTCCCGGGGGAAGGGTTGCAAGTTATGAACTTTGCCAATTGATTACATATAGTATTGGTTAATGGGAAGTATGCAGACGTTTGCCTTATATTTGAAAAAAAGGGAAAACAACCCATAAAAATCATAGAACTTTAATGAAAATTATACAATAAGATTAAGTGTGTCAGAGAACCCTACTATAGACGTTTCAAGCTCCTATCTGCGAAAATGTGGATTTTTGTATTTTTGCCAGAGGGAAGATGAAGGATGCTTGTTTATTTATTATTTTTTTCCGGGGTGATCGTATCGATCTAGTAGTCCTAGAATATCGTGAGAGGGCTCATCTGAACGAAAATTTAAAATTCTAGTGCCATTTTTAAGTGACAAAAAAATTGGAGGGCAACTTGGCACTCTTCCACGCTAATTTTTTCCAACGTCACCCAATCAAAATTTTGAGATTGTCATTTTGTTCAACATAGTTGAAAACCTAATAAAAAGGTCTTTGAGGATGACTTGATCCTCCATAGGTCCCGGGGGAAGGGCTGCAATTACATAAATGTGACAATTAATTGTCTATAGTATTGGAGACGGGGACTTATGCAGTCGTTTCAAGAGGTTTTTTTCGGGTGGGGGTGGGGGTCGGAGAAGGGGGGTATGGGGGTAAATCTTTTCCTTGGGGGAAAGTTCATTTCTATTACAAGGGCACTGGATTTCCAAACATTATTTAAAAAAAGATCAGAAATTAAATAAAAAAAACACGTTTTTTTAAACTGAAAGTAAGGAGTAACATTAATATTTAAAAGGTACAGAAATTATTACGTATATGAGGGGGTTCGCCTCATGGTCAATGCCTCGCCCTTTACACTAAAGTTGTTTTAGTAATTTCTAAAGAGCTATCTATTCTAATTAACTGGCCTTTGTGATTCAGGAGTTTGTGATTCGAGCCTTAGCGTACAGAGTGAGGTATTGACTAGGGGGTGAACTCTGTAATATACGTAATAAAACAGACGAATTTAGAAGCTCTTTACTTAAGTTAATTCATAAGTTACGACAGAACAAAATTTCGAGAAAGCCATTTAGCCAAAAAAAAAGTAAAATTAATCTGCAAATTTCGTTTTAATTATTCGTGTGCGGTGAGCCAAAATCAAAGCTGCAAAAACGCTCAGAAATGAAATAAACAAAATAAGTTTTTTTTCATGAAAGTAAGGAGCGACATTAAAAAGAACAGAAATTAGACTGTCAACAGAAATTTTGACTGTCTCACAACTTTATTTTTAAAAACAATAACAAAAATTTAGCTTAAAGAGCGATGCGTTTAGGAGGGGACAGCCCTTTTCATACGGAATAATCTCTGTTCGTTTTGGTCTGTAATGGTCTTTTAGTTTTAATGTCGTTCCTTACTTTCAGTTAAAAAAAAAAAATTTTATTTAATCAAACAAGAAGCCAGGTGAACAACTGGGTGCAATCCAACTGGATAGTTTTGAAATAAATGTTTTTTAAGAAAATAACATTTTATGGATGAAGCATGGTGGGCTGAAAGTTTTGGGAAAGTGGAATGAAAATCTAGCGAGTTAAATCACCGAATTTAGGGGCCAAAAGAAAGTTCTCAGTGTGAAAGGATTGACTTTAATAATAATTTATTTATGACCCACATATGAACATTATAAATGACACTGCGGAGAAATGGAAAATATAAAAGAAAAAATAACATCATTACGCAATCAAACAACAACAAAAAAATGCAAATTAACCGATATCACGATGAAAAAAAACAAACTAAGGGGTCAGTGACAGAAACAACATTACTAGTATTTGTAATCATATTAGAAGACACACTGGCCAGTCGCGCGCAAGCATCAATGACACCATAACGGGACACAATTTTTCTATTTTTGAAACGGCCGGGTAAATACATCAGATATTTACAATATCTAAAGTAACCACTTCTAAGTCTCCGTAAATCATTTTTCCTCAGTAAGTGGTGGAATCCAGATAGAAAATTTACACCTGGAGAGCAAAAACTATTATAAAGCCGGGCTAGGCCCATACGATTATAACGCCCTCTATTTGGAGATATCTTACCATATGACACACGAATATTTTTTAATCATTAGTAACCAACTCGGAGCAAGTTTCGTAAAAGGACGGGCAAAAAAATATACCAAGCCACTTGACTTTATCCAAACAGGGTAATGAAATCGAACCGAGGTTTAATGGAGCTACAGAAATGCTACTATTAAAACACATAAACTCACTCTTTCCCATATTAACAGATAGGCCAATATCACTAAGTAGAGAAGACAGCTTGCGGGAGTTCTGAACCAGCCCTCGACGAGAAAAACTAACTAAAAGGACATCGTCGGCGCATGGAATACGCCGCAAGCTGTCTTCGGACAAACGATATAACTTTATTGATGCTCCATTCAGAAGTTGGCGTAATTTTCATTTGTTTTACCTGAAGATTGGAAGAAATAGCAAACATCGTCGGTAAGAACATTGTACGCTTATTATCAAGCAGTTTTAAAAAGTTTTTCAAACAGTTAATGGTAACGAACTGTAGTAAGGAGTGACCTGGCACAATAGTGACCGAAACTCGAAGAAACCGAATTTTGATACCAATAGATACATTAAAACAAATCAGATTTTTTATACTGATTTCAAAAACATAAGCTTAATCGTTTAGTCATACCCATCGAAAGTAACGCGCCTGAGAAAACTTGCCTGATTTTCGACAGAAGAGGGAAACACCCCCTAAAAGCTATAGAACCTTAATTAAAATCACACCATCAGAGAACCCTATTGAACAGGTTTCAAGCTCCTATCTGCAAAAATGTGGAATTTTATATTTTTGCCAGAAGAAATATCACAGATGCATTTTTTTTTTCCCACTGGTGATCGTATCGATCCTGTGGTCCTAGAATTTTGCGGGAGGGCTCATTTGAACAGAAATTAAAAGTTCCAGTGTGCTAAAAACTGAGGGCAACTGGGCCCCTTCCCACGCTATTTTTTCCCAAAGTCACCCGATCAAAATTTTGATATAGCCATTTTGTTCAGCATGGTTGAAAAATGTATTAACTATGTCTTTGAGGATGACTTATCCCCCCCAGCCCTCAGGGGAAGGGCTGTAAGTTCTGAACTGTGCCCACTGTTTACGTATAGTACTGGTTATTGGGAAGTATACAGACGGGTTCAGGGGGGAATTTTGCTAGTCGTGGGGGTTCTTTCCATGGGTGACGTTACAGCTAGCGCACCGTGGTGTCGGCTTGCATATCATTATTTAAAAAACGATCAGAAATTAAATTTAAAAAAAACAAGCTTTTCTACTGAAAGTAAGGAGCAACATTAAAAATTAAAATTAACAGAAATAATTACGTATATGAGTAGGTTCGACCCCTTGTCAATACATCGCTCTTTACTCTAATTTTTAGTACTTTCATAAGAGCTATCTATTCTAATTCCCGGCCTTTGTGATTAAGGGGTCATCTTTAAATAATTGGAATAAAATTCGAACTTTAGTGTAAAGAGCGATGTATTAACTAGGGGGTGAACCCTCTGATACACATATTATAAATATATGAATATAAAATTTCGTTATGGAAGTTAATTCGTAAGTAAAGTACATTTATTACTAATCAAAAAGTTCGCAAATAAAATTAAAGAACTTTCGAGAAAACTTTTTAACCAAAAAAAGTAAAATTAGTATTCAAATTTCTTTTTAATTATTCATATACGATTAGCCAAAATCAAAACCTGTATTAATTCAAAATGTTCAGAAATTAGATAAAAAAAAACAAGTTTTTTAACTGAACGTAAGAAGCAACATCAGAATTTAAAACGGACAGAAGTTATTCCATATATGGAACGGGCTATCCCCTAATCAACGCCTTGCTCTTTACGCTACAGTTTGACTCTTTCTCATAACCTAATTTTTTAAAACAATAAAAAACGTTGGCGTTAAGAGAGAGGTGATAAGGACGAGATTTTAAATTTCCCTGACGTCAATTATCCCCAAAAGAACGAATATAAACCAGTCTGTTGCCACTCCTACCTTTAAAGTGCAATTCGAGACTCGTAGTGACCTTGACTTCTACCTAAAAGAATCAGTTCGCATTGGTTATAAACGTCTGCCTATCCAGGAATTTATCTTCCTTCCCCGTCGATGCTTTAAGTTTCACGAGCTAGGGCATCTATCAGTGAATTGCCAATCAAGTACTTTCTGTGGTAGATGTGGTTCTGCTAGTCACGTATCTGCCCGTTCTAATGCGCGTACTGCTAGTAAGTTTTGTTTCTTGAAAGGCCGCTGGCCATATTTGTTACAGTGTGAAATGCCCAAATAATTGTCCAGCTAGAATTCAGCCTAAACCTCGTGGTCAAAGTGCTCACGGTCGACCATAATGCTAGTATAAGGTGCTTAACTCTAAACATTAACGGCTGGTTCGTTCAAAAGTCTTCAGTTCTTGATGAGCTCGTATCAAAATATGACTTGATTTGCCTACAAGAGCATCTTTTAAGTAAGTTAAGCATTAGTCTTTTGGATACTAAAGAAGGGTTTACCTGCTATGCAACTCCAGCTAAGCAAAATAGTGATTGCGGTAGACCGTCGGGATGTCTTGTGACTTACGTGAATTCCGCTCTACGTTGAGTGCTTGTGGAATCCAGTCATTACTTTCTTGCTGTTAAAGTTGATCATGTGTTTATCTATAATATTTATTTGCCCACTGACTACCATAATGATACATCCGAGTAGCTTTTTGCTCTTGCGTCTGAAAAGCTATATAAAAGTATTTCGAGCATTATTTCTAGTAATTCTGCATGTCTAATAGTTGGAAATTTTAACTGTAACTAACTACTTCGTCTGCCCGTTCTTCTCTGGTTGGTGAAATATTTGATAATCATTTGAATGTTGTTGACAAAGATAAAAATTTCACATATATTTACAATTCTTCGTCGACATCCAACATAGACCATGTTGTCGCTTATCCATTTATAGATGTCTAACAACCAAAGGTTCTTTGTGATTATTTAATATCTGATTACCTGCCCATATCGTTTTATTTTTCACCAAATAAAACTTCTCATTTATCTGCCTATCACCCAAAAACACCAAATCCGTCGTATGTACGTAATTGGCCGTCAATCAACACTGAATTGTATTGTGATAGTGTTTCTATAATACTTTTAAGATAAAGGTACCCTTTGTTCTGATGATCAATCACTCACTGTTGCCCGCTGAGGAAAAATGTATCCTCTTTGATATTTATTGTGCAGAGATATGCCACGATATACAATTTGCAAAATCTCCAGCTGTTTCATTGAAGCGTTGGCATCGAGGAACTGTTCCGAAGTGGCAGGAAAATCAAAGTCTCTCTCAATTACGTGATTCAGCAAAGTTTTGGCTACATTTATGGATTGCATGCAACCGACCATGGTCTGGTTTTGTTGATTCCATCCGTATTGCAACAGAGAAGAAGTTGGCTAAGGAGCCTTAGAATCACCGTAAGCAAATAACAGAACAGACAGCACAAAAAATCAAAGATAATTTTAATTTCCTTTGGTCGTCTATCCGTCCCAGGATTCCCAAAACTCCCCTTTCCGCTGCCGATATTTCTTTATCTGAGTGGTATTCGTTTTACGAGGCTGAATTTTCTCCACCAGACCCCCCAGCATGAACACAAATATGTTGAAGAGCTTGAACAATTTTTACATGCTTTCCCTGATTCTGATTATATAGTATCTGTAATGTCTGTTGCTGATGCTATTATGCGCCTTAAACCAAAGCAGTCTCGAGGCATATGCACCATGAGTAAAATACCATATATTTAAAATACAAGATTCTTTCCTTCTAAAGATGATTCGGGCAGAAATTAAACGTCCCCTAATTGAGTTCAAATACCGTTTCCAAGAGTCTAAATTCTTAATCAGCAAAAAGAGAAATTGCATTCTAGCTTCAGTAAAACAACGACGCTAGTCGTTCGAATTTCACTGCACAATATTTCTAAGGAAGTTTAAATGTCAAAAAACCATGTGAATGCTTGAATCATCAAAAACATTTAAAAGAATTCATTGGACGAAAGATTTACATCCTTGGTCCTCTTGGGCCAATGGCGTGCAGTCCCCATGGCGCAGGACTGAAAACCTATGTTTTGGTAGTGGGGTAGATGTGCTTTTTGAGGGGATTAGTAAATTAGACCTAGAGAGATTCAGACGAAATTCTTATATTCTTGTCACCGTTATTGTCATTGAAGTGACCCGTTGCTGTGCAACTAAGTATGTAAGTTCAATAAATCTTCTGTCTTTTTTATTTGTGTTTATTTCATTTTATATGTCTGTATCTCTCGCTACAAATTTTATCTATTGCTACAAATGGCGTGAGTCGGAAATTGGAGAAAAACTTTCGAACTAATTAGGCTATGAAACTTTGTAATTTGAATTTAAATGTTGGGAACGATGCAGACATATAAGAAAAGTGATTAGGCCTATTGCCGCTAAGCTACAATAGGAAAACCCTTATATCTCATAGGAGATAATAGCCTACCCCAAAATAGGTTAATTAAAATTTTAAGTTCATATAAACGCAAAAAAATGGAAGAACTCAGTGAGTTATTAATAATGCAAAAGTTAGTCGCAAAAAATATAGAGATAGCAAAATCTATACCAGAGTACAATGGTCAGTCAGATATTGACGAATTTAATATCCAACTGACCCAGTTTAAAAAACTAACACAGACAGACGCGGAAGCATTAAAAGACATGCTCCTACTACGATTCGAAGGCCAGGACTTAACCTTTCTAAAACAGATCAAACTAACTAAAGGCAATAACACCAACTTGTGAATAAATACGGTTGATGACTTGTTAAAAGCATTCAAAGAGAGATTTATAGAAACCAGTTCTATAAATAAATTAAAACACGGAGTAGTAAGCTTTGATTTTTCACAGAATATAAGGGAATATCTTGATAACATACGCATTTCTGTAGAAGCAAAATACGGAAGTGGTTCGGGGCAACTGCATGAAAAAGTCATACTAAATACCTTTTTGCAAGGGCTACCCCCAAAACTATATAGGGTGGTAATACCCAAAAATATTCAGAAGCTGGATCTCGCAGTTCAGGAGGTAGAACAAATAATCGAAGTTGATAAAATGGTTGCTAATCATAGTAATGCAAAAATAAATAGCCTAGGTGACTCAAACGCGAACCTAATCTTCAAGGGCGATCAGGCATCCCCCAATTTCTTTTCAAGGGATAACTCCCCAGTGCCACAAAGAAATAAAACGCAAGAATCCGCTAGGCAGAAAACAGTACATTTTCAGCCCATTAATACTACAATAATAAGGTGCTATAACTGCAATTGTATTGGCAATATCGCGAGAGAGTGCCACTATATCAACAATCCTATACCAAGAATTGCTGTCGGTAATACACAAAATTACGGTAACCTTTTGTTCAGAAAAACCAATTTTAGCACCGGTCGTGCAGTAGGCTATAGCCAGGGGGGATTCCACCAATCAGTACCTTATAATGCGTACCAACAAAATTTGTATAACCCTCTCCCCAACAGACAAATTAATTACCGATTTGAAAACCCAAATACTCGTCAAGGCCAATATTATGCAAGAATGCCATATAGAAATCACGAAAATTTGCCGACAAGAAATGAAAATTTTGTAAACCAACGGCATTTGCAATCAGCGCCAGCAAACGGCACTGACACGAGGCATCCACGTTACCATAATAATACATGGAGAAGACAGACAGACGTAAATCATTTAAATATGCCTACGGAACCTAATACGTCTGAATATCTATTACGGGCACCAACACATGAAATAAATCCTCAGGGAAACGTGTCGGGCCCCTCAGAAACATAAGTTGGACCCAGAAGGTACCAGGAATATTTAATAGATCCAAGACATTACTAGTACCATCTTGTAGTGATATTATTAACAAGTTACCTATATTTAATGATTTTTGTGTAGAAAACGTTTACTTTACGGCCTTAGTGGACAGCGGAGCTACTGCAAATATAATAAACTCAGGTGTATTTAATATCTTGCCTCTGCACCTTAAACGACAGAGGAACCCTAATAATCCCAGTTTAACAAGTGTTACAGGTCATAAATTAAATGCAACAGGGTCAATTTGCCTAAACTTAAAAAGAGACAATAGAATGTTCATGACAAATTTTATTATATGTGATTATTTCCCATATGAAGCTATTATAGGGGCAAATTTTCTAAGGTCTAATAGAATACTATTAGACGTAGCCAACGAGAAGCTTGTATACCCAGATAAAGTAGGGGAAGAAATTTCTACCTTAAGAAATCCTAACAGAGGTTACGAAGACAACATTACAGTAAACAAAATTTCTAGTGGTATAATGTCGAAGTATTATGAACCTCATGTCTCGCAAAGACATGGCATAATTGGAAATTTGTTCAATTACCCTGAGAGATATTGCAGAAATGAAGTATATTTAAATAATAAAAGTATTGAATCTGCGAAAATAAAAATAGGAGATATGCGACAGTATAGATCAAACGAAATTAAGAAAATAGCGGAATTATGGAAGAACATAGTAAAACCCAACGTGACGCCACAAGATGCCGCAATGGCGCAGCTTAGCGCCAGTATGAATCTAATAAACAATGAAAATGAAGAGAAATATTACGGATTTGCGATAAGGAAAACAAAAGTCCCTCCCAAAACGATGCAAAAAATTCAAATATCACAGATGATTGAACCAGTGACTAGCAAATCAGAAATATGGTTTGCGACACCGTCAGAAATACCCGAAAATCTGCTATGCGAGGAACAGATTGTATCTTTTGACAAAGGAGAAGGTTTTATTTGGGTAACTAACAACCACGAAAATGATACAATTACTATTAAAAAGGGGACGTGTTTAGTCCAAATCCAGGTTTTAACGGAAAATGATTTAAATAGATGGGAAAATTCTAAAAGTAACCTAGTTAACGGTATTAAAACTTCAAATAATGAATACCCCTTGACTAGATCGCAATTTTTAAACAAATTTAATTTGGATCATATTACGGATATGGAACTCAAGAAAAAATTATGCGAATTATTATGGAATTTTAAGGATGTATTCTCTGCATCTGAAGATGACATCGGGCTAATACAATTTTTCTAACATTAATTTTAAACTACTGGTAATCCCGTAGAACAAAATCCATACCGTTTGCCATATAAGCAAAATGAGTGGTTAAAAAATAAAACCCAGGAATTAGAAAAAAAACATAATTATACGCCAAAGCGTATGTCCATATCGCACACGAGTTCTCTTAGCACCAAAAAACAAACTCGTAGTAGATTATAGGACTCTCAAAAAACAAGTAGTTAGCGATGGATTTCCTCTACCAAGAATAGACGAAATTCTTGACTCAATTTCCAGCAAAAACAAATTTTTACTTCTTTGGACCTTACCCAAGGCTACCACCATGTGAAAATAGCCGAAAAGGATGTCCATAAAACTGCATTTTCAGCATCCGAATATGGTTCTTATGAATACTTAAGTGTAACATTTGGGCTTAAAACAAGTTCAAGCGCGCTATGTAGACCCCTATTGCACCTTTTAAGAGGATTAAAGAATATAATTCATTTTGTTGATGATATTATATGTGTGGGGGAAAACACTGAACAACACTTAGCATCGTTAGCTAAGGTGTTCGAGAAGTTCAGGCAAGGCAATTTAAAATGCCGGCCTGAGAAAGTAAATTTATTTCAATCTAAGATTAAATTTTTAGGAGTAGTAGTAACCCAGGGAGAGATATCCCCAGACCCTGATAAAATAAAATATGTTGAAAACCTCAAGCCCCCCAGAACTATGAAAGAATTAAGGGGAATTTTAGGACTTACTGGCTACTTTAGAAAATTCGTACACAATTATGCCCCAATTGCGAAACCCCTCACGGAATTAACCAAAGGATATCCCATAATGTTACCTGGTCCCAGGAAGCTCAACCTTCCCTAGACCGACTCAAAAAGGCGCTCACTTCTGAACCAATTTTATCACTCCCTGATTTCGAAAACGGAAAATTCATCGTTACCACGGATGCTAGCTCAAAGGGCATAGGCGCTATCCTTTCGCAAATAATCCCGGTAGAAAACCCTAAACCTCTACAGGGAATACTCAAACAAATAGAAAAAGTTATATGCTATTCAAGTAAAACTTTATCAAAAGGCGAAAGTAGTTATTCCGCCACAAACTTAGAATTATTATCTACTATCTACCACTTGGAAAAGTTTAGACATTATTTAATTGGTAGAAAATTTATACTACGATCAGACCTTAAAAGCTTGCAGTACCTGCTCACATTTAAAAATCCCACGGGCATTCTAGCTAGATGGATTATGAAAATCCATGACCTAGATTATGAATTTGAACATTTCAAAGGTAAACAAAATGCAGCTTGTGACTTTTTAAGTAGGTACCCAGAAAATATTCCGTAGGAAGCTAAAGAAAATGAAGTTGACGCCATAATTGCTAAAAGCAAACATGGATGTAAGAAAAACAAAGTCAAAGATGCAGTAAAATAAAAGAAGATTAACTATTGTACCTTGTCTCCGGAAAATATAAAAAGAAAGCAAAAAAAGGACGAAATGTGTGTAGCACTAATTTATTATTTTGTGAATGATAAGGCGTTACCGGATAAATTCAAAACTCTTAGAAAAGAGATAGATATTTTTTACTACGACCTTGATGAAGAAATACTGTGTAGAATCGTGACTTCTGAGACAAACAGAAACCAAACCTCGATAATACCTGTGTTACCACAAAACTTGCTAGGGCCTGCATTTGAATATTTTCATTCGGACACAGGTGGACATTTAGGAGTTATGAAAACGTTCTATAATTTAAAAAAATACTTTTACGTACAATCTGCACTGACAAAACTTAAAGAATTTGTAAGTACATGCGAAGCATGTAATTTGAGAAAAATCCCCCCAGTTTATCCAAATCCTACAATGGGAAGGGTCCCAATAGCAAAGTACCCCTTCGATATTATCTCATTTGACCTATACGGTACAAGTGGAGGCTTACCTGTTTCTAGCAGAGACCGTACTTGTATTCTTTCGGTTATAGATTATTTTTCCGGATTTACTTTTGCAAAAGCATTAAAAAATCAAGTTGTTTATGCCACAAGTAAGGCATTAGCCAAATTATTTTTACAATTTGGCATTCCTAATAAAATTTTGAGTGACAACGGGAGCAATTTCGTTTCAAAAGTAACAAAAGATTTAATGAGTTTCCTCAATAGAGATAAATTGGTGACAGCCCCGTACAACCCGCAAACTAATGGAAAAATATAAAATAGAAATAAAATTTTTTCTAACATATTAATCATTTATACAAAAGACGACAGGAGCGACTGTGATAAATTCGTACCCTATTTAACTAATGTAATCAACACGGCTTATTCCAAAGACAATCCATTTTATTTACTTTTTGGTCGTGATTTTAGTATCCCGTATAATGAGATTATTGAATCTCGGCAGTATCATAATAGCTCAGAAGATTACAAACAAGAATTCATAAATAGGATGAGGAAAACTTATAAAATAGTTAGGCAAGAGTTTGAAAAATGTAAAATAAACCAAGAGCTTAGAAACCAACCCAAAGTTAAGGGGAATATAAATTTCAAAGTAGTAGACTTCGTTTACCTAAAGAACGAGGCAAAAAGAGAAGGAAAAAAACTTTCCAACAAATATTCTGGACCGTACAGAATAGTCAAAAGTACGATAACGAATATACTTTTAAAATGGAAAACCCCGATAGTGGAAGAACTTACAAGGCGCATGTTAGCCGAATAAAAAGAGCCAAATTTTCAGAGAGATGGGTATCACATCCCTCTTCTACTGATTTGTCAGATTCGGAAAATGAGCCCCCTAGGTCAAGAGAGGCAGAGCTAAAACCCTTTAATTTCAAGCAAGACTATTTCGAGAATGACAGTGATCAGGGAAATTTTGAAAAATTTTTAGCAATGAAAAATCTAGTTGTTCCTATGAAAAAATCCCTAATACCAGGAATTTTTCCTGAAACAAAAACGCCAAAAAGTCCGAAAAGTTTTTCATTGGCAAGTGCAGGAGATTTAGATTATACAATATCCCCAAAGACCCAGTTTTTCCACGATAGCATTTCGACCCCATGTCCCCCCAAAAGATTTCCAGACGATATGGTTTCCCCCGCAAAACCGATAGAAATGCCCCTGTCTTTACAGGAAGAATTAAACAGAGCTGTAGAAACCCCCGGTATTACTGTAAAGTAAACTCCTCCCAAAGATTTAACTAAAACAAACCTGCGAGAAGCCATGGATTTAATAAATTTTCCCATAAAAACGAGTCAAAGTATATTGCCCGGGAATAAAACTCCAACGGATGACCAGCAAGGTCAATATCATGATATAACTGTGTCTAAGGTCAAACCTAAAAAGTGGACTTCATGGAGGGAAACCCTAGTGCAAAAATGCCCCATCGCCCTGAGGATATGGCATTCAAACAATGGAGGAACCCCGCAAAAACTATTGATTCCTCCCAAAGCTCTCAAGAATCTTCCAAATCCCCCGAGTTGAGAACTCAAGGCGAGGACTTAGGGAATAAACCTTCTACTTCCAGAGGAGTAGAAATTTACGAAGGAATGGCAGGTGATACCACAAAGAGTGCCACCTCTAAAAGTTCCGATTCGGATTCGTCGGAAACCAGTTCCAAAGAGTCCGACGGCGTATCAGACCAAATAGTAGCTAAAGAAATAGGGAAATCAAGGCCGAACTCAGCAGCCGCACACGGGAAACAAACGAAATTAAAAGGTCAAGAATTTTTGAAAAAAAAATACAAAAAGTTTGACTTTATTTCGCTAGACAAACCGAAAAAGAAAAAACCACAAGAAACAGAGCAGAAAATAACGACACAGTCAGGTAGAACGGTTAAAAAACCTGACAGATGGAAATATCCCTAATTAATGTAAATACAAGTTTCGAAGATAATAAATTTAACACCATAATAAATTTAACAGTGTGCAAGTAAAGTTAACCAAGTCAATATTAATGAAAAAAAATAATAATACAAGTGATCTCAAAACATTGGTGATCAGAGAGAAAGGTGGGATCAGAAAATAACCAAAGGTAGGAAGCTTGTGGTCGACTGAGACCGACAAGTGGCGTTGAACCACGTCTTGTGGGAAGCCCGGGGAGGAACTCAAGGCCAATGATTTTTTTTTTTGTTTTTTTGTGTAAACGACCGTAGGAAGGGATATTCCTCAGTCCTTCAAGTGTAAGAAATTAGTATTTTTATGCCAATCAGGGCCAGTCAAACAATACTTAAAGGTTGAATAGAAACTTCTGTGAGCTAGTTAAGTTTTAGTTTTTTGGATCAGAATGCTTTGAAAGAGAAACAGAGAGTTTCCTTTCTGATAGCTCCGAGGCGAAGAAAAAAAAGAAAAGCTCTTTTTTTTTATTATAATATACCTATGACATATGCTGTCCTACAGCTCTGTGTTAAATATTACCTTTAAAGAGAAACAAAGACATTGATGTCTTTAGCTCCTTGGCTAAAAATTTAATTTCATTAGTTTATATCTATGACGTATACAGTAACAGAGAGATCACTGTTCTATAGTTCTGTGACAAAAATGTTCTTTAATTTCATTGGTTTATCTATGACGTATCTTGGTGCTCTAATTTTTGTGACATATTTTCGCAAGTCAGTCACGTTATATTTTACCTATACTGACTCAGGTCTCCCTCAGATTTTCCATGAAAAATTGACCCATGCCCTAACCAAGATGGATATTATCCAAAACAAGAAATTACCAGTACAAAAGCGTCTAATTATATGAAATATTTTATCTAAGTGCAGATTATAATTATTTTAGGCCTACACATAAAATAGGACACCAGTGTAATTATGTGCTGCAAGTTTGCTTATTCGTGTGTTTCTTACTCGAGAAATATAATTTTTCTTACTCGAGAAATATATGTACCAATGGTTGGCTATTGGTACGTTTATAGGTAGAATTTCACGGCGGATGTGGAATTATATCTCAATAATAATATTGAAAATTTAAAAACTAATTTATCAGTTACGATACATGGACTGAAACTCTGCGTGTGTCAAGTGCTAACTAAGTAAAACCAAAAAGAAATTGCTCATTAAGTTGAAGACGTTTTCCTTTTAACGGATTCTAAGATGACTATAGTATCAATTTATCTATTTAGTTCTGAAGGATTTTCTCAAACAATAGCCTCCTGAAAAGATATTGATGCCAGTTCTTCATTACACTTTTATTTTTTGCCAAGCATCAATTGGAATCTATGCGTGCATGCTTGGAACCCCGCATCTAATTACCTTATTCGAAAGACGAATATGAGGCACCAATGTTGACTTGCAATTACGGAAAAATCCTGAGACTAAGAACCTCTGCATTTCAGCCGTTAAACCCGGAACCCCATGAGAACGTCTAAGCCAAGAAATAGGGAAGACATTAGAAAACGAGTGGGTAGAGAGGTCACCATTCGTCCTTGTTATGTCTTGTTCCCTCATTGTAGTGTCGTTCACGTAAAACTGTGTGGCTATGACGCTGCAGCATGCGTTTCTTATACAGCACGGACTTGCGTGAACAATGCAGGCATGAAATAAGTTGTAAAATTAGACCTCAAACTTAATAATGTAGGGTAAATTATGTTTATTTAATATCGATATTTCAGTTCTCAAAACAAATTTGAAGACATCTCTATTTTAAATTTTTAGATTTTCGTCGAGAGTACTAATATTAGTGTATTTATTTAATTCTATCTCATAGCTTAGAAATTAATCTACCCAATCAACACGTGACTTATTTGTACTATGAGTGTTTACTTTAAAGAACGCGTGATCCTGCCTCGTTATTTCTATTACAAGAAGTAAATGGCAAATTGGTTATTGAGCATTACAATGAGCTGCCCAGTACAGATACAACCCAGTAGCATCTATTTTCATCATATCTCAACCAACGAAGAGTACTCACCATAACGCCAGGCAACGTTCATCCCAACTTTGTCTACGAGAACAACAGTTACCCTTGATCGTTGTTTCTTCGACCATGAACCATGTTACGTATCAGGTAACACTATATTTGAACCTCAGTATCAAGTACTTTAACGAAGTATATAATCACATAAATGCTGAGAAACCCATCGGTCAGTACAAGATATAAATACGTAGATATCGCCATTGATACTCACTATGGACCCCAGAATAATTTGACAGTATAGTGATGATATTTGAAGCTAAACGATATTTGAAGTTAAATGATATTTAAAGACATTTGAAGATATTTGAAGCTGAAGTTAAAGACAATTTGAAGTTTAATTCTGAGAACACCATCAAGCAGTACTAGATAAACGATATTTAACTATATTTGAAGTTAAATGATATTTGAAGATATTTGAAGTTGAACTTAAAGACAATATATTAAAAAAGTCACTATAGTATGACGACAACCCGTTTCAAAAGGCAAAAATGAACAATTTTACCCGAGAATACATCCTCTATGTGCCTCAAAAAATCCTAAAAATGATATGCTGAGAAGAAAAACACCAACACCTGTAGTGGAAGGCATCATTTCCCAGTTGACTATTAGAACGATATTTAACGGTCATTTCCCAGTTGACTATTATGGAAAACTTGTCGTGTAAAGAAAACTAGACTCGAACTGTTCCAAGAAGAAACCATAACGTAAATGCTTCAAAATTTTTGCCAAGACAAAAAGAGTGAAGGACAATAATTTACAACAGAAGGGTATAGTGTACTAAGGACTCTAAGGTGATGAATAGATGTGAATCTACATGTGTTACTTCCTAATAACCTTGACAATTCAAAATCCCAATAGTGAAAGTATTTTGAAAATACCAGTGAACATGGTAAACACAAAATTGTATTTTTTAAATTGTTTTTGTATATAGTGTTACATATCCGGGAAGTTATGTTTAGCGTGGTCAAGCTATTCATTTAATATATAATAGATAGAAAGAAGTGTACCATATAGACAAAAAAAAGTGAATTCAAAAAAAACTAATGTAAAGGTAGAATAGCACCAACCATGTTGGAAATGTAAAAGTAATCAGTGCTAGATATAGAAAAAAATCCTTAGTATAGTAGCTAACCTAGAACAATAAATACACTTAGTCCGGTAGATGAATTTTAAAAAGGGATGTAGAATAACATAAAATAAATAATTGAACAATTTTAAGCACTCCTAATGAGCAGTTACTAATAACAGGACGTCATTATTTAATGGGGAGGGTGATGTGTACCAGGAGTAAAATACCATATATTTAAAATACAGTATTCTTTCATTATAAATATGATTAGGGAATAAATTAAACTTCCCATAATTGATTTAAAATACCGATTCAACTAGTATAAATTCTTAATCAGCAAAAAGATAAATTGCATTCTAGCTTCCGTCAAACATCGACTCTAGTCGTTCGAATTTCGCTAAGATAATTAGTAGCTGAAAAAATGCTATGCACAATATTTCTAAGGAAGTTTAAATGGCAAAAAACCGTGCGAATGCTTGAATCATAAAAAATTTAAAATAATTAATCGGACGAAAGATTTGCATCCTTGGTCCTCTTGGGCTAATGGCGAGCAGTCCTCATGGCGCAGGACTGAAAACCTATGTTTTGATAGTGGGGTAGATGTGCTTTTTGAGGGGATTAGTAAATCAGACCTAGAGAGATTCAGACGAAATTCTTATATTCTTGTCACTGTTATTGTCATTGAAGTGACCCGTTGCTGTGCAACTAAGTATGTAAGTTCAATAAATCTATTGTCTTTTTTTTATCTGTGTTTGTTTCATTTTATTTGTCTGAATCTACTTAATAATGGATTATTAGTTCGTAAGTCACCAAGGTAAATGCTCCCAAGGGAATCAGACCTCAAGATAGCCCGAGAAAAGGAAGCCACACTTTTTCATCCCTACAAACACCAAAAGTCGTTATCGCAACAGCTTAGAAAAATGTTTCTAACCCCTGTTAGCCTATAAGTATTCGTATCTCTGAAGTCAGATCTGGTCGTGCCGTGGAAACGAAACTCTGAGATGTCAAATTTCTATCACCACAAGTACAAATCTTTTATTGCTACACATAGACGGAATTCACAGTCTACATATCAAATGTTGTGGTCTCGGGCTTTTAGAACATCTCAATTTATTACTGCAAATGATTTTTACTCAATGTTCCATTCCGTCAACATTCTGTGTTGGAAATCTTTTCCTATTCCGAAGAAAAGGAAAAACCTTCTGTCAATGCACATTTTTCAGACCCATAAATGCATCAACCACCCTTTGCAAGCTTTATGAGCTAAAGTTCATAAGAGAGCTAGAAGAAAAAGGTTACACGCCTCCCCATCAATTTGGCTTTCAACATGGTATTGGTTGTGCGGACGCCCTTGCGGTTGTTGCTAATGCACTGCTTCATGCTTCTCTCTCATGTACTTCTCTCGCCTTGGCTAATCACGATGTTTGCCACGCCTTAGACTCCCTGATCTACCCACTTATACTCTTAAGGGCTGCTAAGAGAAGAGTAAGTCCAGCTATCATCAGATCTCAAAGGGATATGTATACCAAGCTATGAGTCCAACGTAAAATCCCCCTTGAGAAAGATGAAATGGCAAAGCCACAGGATAGAACTGTGCCAGTTAAGAAACGAGCAAGCCAAGGTGCAATTCCCTCGCCTCGTTATTTCAACAGCTACGTCCTCGAGGCTCAAGATCCGTGTCAGATGTCCTGCGTTCTTTCTGGTCATAATATCTCCTTAGTCACTTATGCTGATGACATTTTTAACCTTGGCCGAACTTTAGATAAAATTCGTGAAATATTTCAAAAACTTCAAACCGAGTATTTAAAATCTGGTATTGAAATCAACGCTGAAAAAAATGACATAGTCCTTTTTAATTGGAAAGGCCCAGTTCTTGGTGAAATTGTACTTTGAAATTCAAAGAAACGCCCGTCCAGCCAAATCATTTATCTTGACATTCTCATTAGAAATAAAATTTCTCGCATTCTTTGTCTTGTAACAGAACACATCAAATGTCGTATATAAGCTTCATATGATTGCAAAGTCTCTGCTAAGCTTTGTTTTAATTACCGTTATCTGTCAACCCTATACAGCACTGCCGCTCTCCCTCACATCCTCTATATTGCACCCTTCTGGAAGGTTTTTACACACGTTGATAAATTCAAAATCCGTTCAACCTTCCTCCGTTTCGCAAAATATTTACTAAGATATCCAATATGGACACGCAATTTAAAGCTCATCAATAGACTTCCCATAGAAAATCCTACTACAGCTGTTGTTAAGCTCATAGAAAAACACAACCAAAAAACTTCAAACCGCACTTCGAAACAACTCCTTTTATACTAGCCACATCTATATACATTGTCATAGCTGATCGTCTTAAATTTCTTCTTTTTTGTTACAAGTGCCTGTGTTCTTCATTATTTCTGTGTTTTCTAATTATCTCTCATCCTATAAAGTATAGTGCCCTTTTGTTTTTGTTTTTAGTTGTGCTCCGTCAGTTTTGTTGTTAATACGTGCTTGGAACCAACTCTTTCTACACTTGTTACATTGTAATAGTTGCATTGTGATTTTGCGTTTATTTTATCGTGCTCTGTTATTTACTTTATGTAATAAGACAGGTTTTCAATAAATAATAATAATAATATTTTTCATGTGAACTGAATAGCACAATAATCCGATTCACTTGTTTTTTCACTATCCTTGGTACTGTTATTTCTAAGCCTACCTCGGTTACCACTTTAGCTACCTAGTTAAGTGTTTTTACTTTTGATGCAGTTCCACCTGTGTGTCACCCTTCTTGAGGTCTGGCCTGTATTTTAAAAAGAAGTATTGGTCTTTCGAACCCGTCCCTCTTTTATTTGGGTAAGCACACTCTTGCTGTGAGAGTTGATAACACTGTGTTTGCTAATGTTTATCTTCAATATAAAAATAATATAATGGATTCAATATATACATTTGATATTGCATACAAATCTTTAAACTCCGTTGTGCATCGTGTCAAGGAAAATAAACTTGATTTTATAGTTCTTGGTGACTTTAAAACGGATTCGGATAAACAAAGATATCGATCCCGAAAAATATTGGAGTGCATGCCCCCTTACGTGATTCTGAAGAAAGATATACCATTCTCTTACATCCTTCATTCCGGTAGTGTTTTTAATATTGATCATATGCTCAGTTCTTCACAGCTAGAATGCTCAATTATTCATGTTGATATTGAGACTGATGACTTTGACCATCTATCGCTTTCATTTACTACTAAATTGAAACGCAATGTTGCCCCTATTGGGAATTCTAAATGGTTTTAAAGTTGTAATTGGAAAAGTGCCAGTATTTCTTTGTATGTATTGCCTTTATCTACATTGCTTAGTTGTATTCGTATGCCTTACCATCTGCTCCAATTGCGAATAAAGGGTATTAAGCGTGATCTTCATAGATATTATGATGATATTATTAGTTATATGAAAGAAGCTGAAAAAATTGCGGATCCCAAAGAGCGTATTCCTATTAAAACGCAAAAATCTATAAAGGCTGCCTATCCTGAATTAAAGAATTACAAAATAAGGTAAAACTTTGGCTGCGAGTTTGGGTTGATTGTGGTAGACCTACGTCGGGTACTGTTGCAGATATAAAGCAGAAAAATAAGAGAGAATATAAAAAGTACCTAAAATTCATTCGTTATAAGGGTATAGAATTTCCAGCATCTAAAAAGGATTGGTCCAAATTGATCAATACTGAGAAGCTAGAAATAAGTGATCTTTATAATAGCCATTTGATTTCTAATTTAGCTTGGTATGTTTACTACTCGTCAATTTTTTCCGAAATTAATTTTTTCGTGCATTCACATTATTCTCGGTTACTTTCTAAAATTCTTCCACTCCGCTTCATCAAGGTAATATTATTCCAGTGTCGGTAGCTGCTGTTGAAAATACAATTAAGCAACTGAAATCTTCATCCATTGATATTGATGGTATTAGTGTAAATAATATAAATCCGAAGTGTGTTATTCTTTTATTTCGTTTGGTGCTGTTGTTCCAAATGTATATATATTTACTTTGGACCTTTCTAAAGCTTTTGACCGTTTAGTCAAAAGTCAAGCTTTTTTTCATTTTCTAATGACGGTGTAAATTTTGCAGTTATTTTTCTTCTTCGCTTTTGGTATGAGAAATCTTTCCTCCGAATTAATAAGTCTGGACCTCCGTGTGTCCGTGTATGTCAGGGTGTCATACAGGGAGGGATTTTATCACCTAGTATAGTCAAAAAACGTATTTCTGGTATATTAGATGAAATTAGATCAAATTATTTCATTGGACTCTCAGATGTTTCTTATCTTGCCTATGCGGATGATTTTCATAAATATAAGCCTTTTGCATAAATATAAGCAAGGTCTCTCATTTATGGCCTCAAAAGTTTCACGTTTATTTTCTAAAATTGGTCTTTCTCTTAATTTTGAACAATGTGAGTTTCTAGTTTTTAATGGTCCAACTTACTCTAATGCTGCCTTAGTCTGTTGCAGTTTTTCTATACCCTCTGTTTCCGCCTTTCGGTGGTTGGGTATTATTGTTACTAATTCAATTTCTAGCCTACGGCAGTGCACTGTTCGTGATGTTCAAAAGGGTTATTCTGAGATTGCTACCAATCGAGGGAAGTATAATAGACGTGCGCTGGGTAGGCTGTATGCTACATTCTGTGATCATTCTGCCCTTTATCTTTCTGGTCTTTATCCCCTTCTGAAAAAAATTATGTTAACTGGATCCAGTCTCTTTATTTCAGATATTCGTCAAAATGCTTAAGACTCTATACAGGCATGCCTTTCCAAAAACTAACAAACAAGTATGTGTCCAATAAGAGTCATGCATACTCCCGCCATTTACCCGTGCCCCAGCCATTTAAATATTTGCCTCTAAATTGCTTAGACGATCTGTCTACAGGTAGCCATGTCTTTATGCAAACTATGCAACCTACTGCAAAATACTTGATAACTGTGTTGCTAACATACCTCGAGTGTCTTTGTGGAGTTGTAAGATCTTCGGTACGCAAGTAATTATATGGGCAAAAACAAATGTGTATGACCTAGTCAACATTCTCAGGCTTTGTATTAATTGCTTCTCTAAACATCCTCCACTAGGCACCATGAATTCCACATGCATTTTATAATATCCTTTGAGCATGAGAAAGCCTGTAGTTAAAAATTTCCTCTGGTACTGGAGATCTAAAGTACAGTCAATCACTTTCTTACCAAGAGTTGAATTGCCAAACACAGAACCATCACTTTGCCAACCATAACTGCCTATGTCAACATAGACAAACCGATAGGTAGCATCACACACAGCCATCAAGACTATGCTGTGGAACTGCTTGTAGTTGAAATATTGTGATCCCGAGTTTGGTGGAGCCTGGATTTTAATGTGCTTCCCATCAATAGCTGCAACACAGTAGGGAAAGTTCCATTTCCCTGCAAACTCATGGGAAATTTCCTTCCTGTCAGATTCCTCACTGGGAAATCGTAAAAATAATGGGGACAGAACTTGGCAGATTGTATTCATAGTGTTCCATATTATTTGGTTGGCAGTCGACCTTCCCAGGTAATGTGTGAAGCTTTGGTTTCTCTGTGTACCATCCGCTGCAAGATATCTTAATGTCACTTCAAGCCTTTCTTTAGGTGAAATAGATGTTTTGAAATTTGTATTTTGTCTTGTAATATATGGTGCAACCAGAATAAGCGGGTAATGAAATTGCTTAGGTGACATTCTGAAATAGTCCTGAAACCAATCTGCATCCGTCAAACGCAGGTTATTGATTAGTAGGTTTGAAGCACCATTTTCACATCTCGTTTTCAAAAGTCTCTGACCCAAAATTTTCTTTTTCTCATAGTCTCTGAGGCTTTCAAGCCCTTTCTCTTCTTTTTCCTTCTAAGTAAGCACAATAGCAAAACAGTTGCAATCTCATGATCCATTTTTGAATCTTTAGCCAATTTTTCCGATGGCCAGAAAAAAATCAATCCAGAAAAACTATATGGACAGTGAGAACTTTGTTCTGGTATGAACATCCGGAATTTCCCGATTTATTCTGTCCAGAAAAAAATTCTGCCAAGGAAAATTTCTGGGCAGTGAGAACTTAGCTATAGGAGGGCACCGTGAAAGCGAAATCCTGCGCTTTGTCTTGCTTGAGAATTTGTTTGTCATTTATGTGAATCTTTCAATGTTTACCAGCATTTTTGATAATCAGGCACATATAAAAAAAGTACTTTGAAGAACTTGGCAGCATAATTAGTATTCCCATCCAAACCAACTGAATCCAGTAAGAATAAATTAAATACAAATCAATGTAAAATAACTCAGAGTAAAGTTATGTTCATGGGGGACGGGGATTTTGGATAAGAACCCCCTCTCACCAAATTTTTGATTAACTCGTAAAAAAGTAAAAAAAGGCATGTAAACATATTTTTGTAGTGTTTTTTGAGGTTTTTGTACTGAACACGCTTATTACTTCAACTGGATGCAGTTGCCGGCTACCCTGACTCCTGGTGCAACTTATTACTCCTGCAGAACTCACAAGACACATGCTACGGGCACGCCCTAGCAGCATAGAAAAGTTAGTAAGGTGAACGAAAACGAACAGATATCAAGATAAAAAAGTTGCTCTTACCATCTATTTAGTTCTCTTTGTTGTGTAGTACTTTCGCTCTATTAATTCTATGATAAACATAGGGCCTGCAACACCTGCTACGAAGCAAATGGTGCTTATTTACCGAATAAGATAGGTTCTGTGGGAAATCGTCATCTGTGTTCTTTCTCCTTAATATATTTTTCTACAATGAGCGGGATGGTGCTTGCTTTGGCTTGTTTTTCCACACCTACTATCCGGCAGTGTGGCCAGATTGGCTTATTTTACGCCAAACTGGCTTATTTTGTTGACGAATGGCGTGAAAATTTTTGGAACTGGCTTGTGGCTTATAACTTGGCTATTTTTATTTTGAGCTGGCTTATTTCTTGGCGTGATTTACTTTTTCGGGAAGAATTTATATTTTTTGGCAATTCATCCGATTTTCGAACGAACGAATGCTAAACGAAAGGTTAAAATCACGTTTTAACTCTATGGTCAAAATACGAATCTAACCGCGGCACTGCGGTGAAGTTTTCAAATCCTTTGAGACATGTTGCTTCGTCACAACAGCATAAAAAGCATTAGCTATGAAGTCATGGTGCTGAACTACAGAAGGTACAGTATATTAGCTGTTACTTATTAGTATAGAATAACGCCAGGAATCAAACTCTTAACAGGCATGTCTGTAACATCGACAGATCCTGTTTAACTGTTTAGTTCTTGTGAGTCGTCCAGGAGTCGTCATGCTGTCATCATGTACACTCTAGCTATTTTCTGTGGTTTGTATTTCTGTACAAACAGATTGGGTACACAGTCTAGCTGACTGGGTACACACCCCAATGCATTGGGTACTGCCCCCAATATATTGGGTACCCCCATACCCGTTTTCACTTTTTGTCTAGGCCTATTCTGAGAAAATATATTTATTTATATTTGAGGTTTTCTTTGCATCACTTCAGTTTAAATATGCTAAAGGGAAGAAGCAAATTGGTCATTGGTTTTCTCAGAATACATGCAAAAGTGAAGATCGTTATGGGACAGTTGGGGCTATTAATTGTTTTATGTACTACCATCAACATAATGTACTACTTCACCCCTGCAGTAGTACACCACAGGATCTGTACCTAAGAATTTGAGTGCTACACCCCACAATCAGTACTACATTAAACATGGCATAGGTCCTACTACGCTCTATATGGAGTAGGTCCTGCTATGCTATATATGGAGTAGTACACTTGGTTAGATGTAGGTATCAAATGCTGAGGAACAGATCCTGTGGTACACTACTACAGTGGTGAAGGAGTACAGTATATGTTGATGGTTGTACATAAAACAATTAATCCCTAACTGGTATTTGGGGGGTACCCAATGCATTGAGGTGTGTACCTCAATGCATTGGCTACCAGCAAATTGGGTACATGCCACAGAAAAATAGCTGGTGTACATGACTGGTTTGCACCCCTATTTTTAGCAGTGATGAGCATCAGCTTGTGGCAGGAGCAGGATAAGTAGATGAGTTACCCATGTTTAAAGTGGTGGAATGTTCGGACTTCGTTAAAATGTGGCTCATCAAACAGGAAACTGGAGATCCGTCCCAGCAAGAACAAATAATGACTAAGAACCTTTGTCTCCCTCTCTTGAGACTAGAACCATGCGGAGTCGAAAAAAATACAGCTGATTCCTGGTGAATTTGAGCGGAGGTGGAGCTGGCGCGGAACATTACAATTTGTTATCTCAACAACTATCTCTTTGCAGTACAGCCCCAGAGAAGAAAAATTTAGGGAGAACAAGTGAAAGTGTTTGATTACACTTATCATACAAGTCTGGAGGCCGGCTACGGTGTTTTCCTTACAAATGTGAGGTGATGATGAGTGAAAGTAGATGACCATCAACTCAGTGCTCAGCCAGTCCACAAATTGGCTCCAACCCCGTTCAGATTTTACAGGTTATTCAATTGTCAGTGCATGGACTAAAGGAAGAGGTTTTTCTCAGTCTTATTTGTTCTTGGTCCCAGGGACGTATTGTGGTTCGTGATAGCCAATTATGACCCTGGAATGGACTTGTGATAAAGACAAAAGTACGATTGTGTTCCTTTTATCTTTCGTAGCCCTTTAAGGGCGTTTTAGCATCGCATTTAGCATTGGGAAAAGGATTTTATTCCAAAGCTTTGACTTTACACAAAGTGATTTCCATAATTTTATGAATCTATAAGTGATAATATCCAATGATCTGATTTTTTTTTGTATATCTATGTGATAATAAACCAATGAAATAATGATCTTTTTTGTTTTTGTCTGCGGGCTACGGTCGTTATTAAGTAATTCATCATTATGTCCAAACAATACAAAAGGGCTGGGACACAATTTTAAGAAATTGTTCTGGCAATAACTCTATTGGGCCAAAAAGAACCACTGACTGAATCGAAATGTTGACATTAAAACGCATTGGGTCACAGAGTATCATTATAGCAATCGGAGGTCCGACTCAGTGAAATTATGGGATACAGAAATTGCGGCGCACACACGGACAGTGCTCGAACTAACACAGGAGAAATCGAGCCGGTGGGCGTCCTCGTCAATAATTTCCCCGAACTGTTGGACAGGAAAGTAAGCACGGTCGAGCATTTTCTGAACATAGCGCTCGGGAATTTCTGTAAAGTCTCTAGAGTTCCATATGGGGTAGCGGTTTATCGCAATTCTACTAAATACAGCCTCAAAATAATTTCTACAATGGAACTGAACTTCGGCAAGCCAGGGAATGAATTGAAAGGTGGATAATGCCAGTAGAATCAAAGCACATGAATAGTGGTGACTGTTTCTGTAAAATGACCATGAAAACTTGGAAACCATTAAAAGTAAAGTAAGATTTTGGGCAAAAAATTGTCTGGCTTATTTTTGGCTTGTTTTTCAAAGGCTGCTGCTTACTTTTTTGTTCACGATCTGGCCACACTGCTATCCGGCAACACTTGCCTGATACTGACTAGTTAGTTATGTTTGCTGTTTATAAGGAACTTTATTCATTAGTTTGTTTGATATATCCCAGGCCTACCTTAAATTACCACCTAAATATTTCAGCTATTGATATTTCAAGCGTCAGTGCATACCTTAGCCTAGTGAGACCTTAATAGCCAACTACTTAGCTGATGTCATAGGGTAGTGTGTATTGAACTTTATTGGTTGCTGACTTGTGGGATATTTTAAATATAAGTTGAAATATAGCCTATCTGGGTTCCTAGTAGCAAACTAGGCAGTAAAATTCTGGTTTAGCTACTTTTTGCTCTTTTAGAAAGGGGCTAGGTTAGGAAAAATGAAATTTCTAGCAATGAATCTGGGGTCAAAACATACTCTAGGAAGGTATTGCCAAGCTTCTATGTTAAAGCTCTTTTGGTTTCAAGTCTTAGAAATTTGTCTATCCTGCTTGTCAGCTACCTATTGAAATTTTGACATAATGACATTTTACCTTAATATTGGTAAATTTCCAGGTGGCACACTAATTTAGATAGGATGAAATTAAAAACATTATTTGATGCTCATTTATGCTCTTCCATTATTCAGTGATTGATTCTGGAACTAGTTGCATCTTGAGCCCTTAAAGGCTCAGTCTTTAGTCAGAGTTTAACCAGTTAAAAACTATTTGGATTATACCTTACTAAGTTAAACACAGTTCATTCAGCAACCAAGTTGATTAACTGTGACCTAATTTCTGGTTTTTGTCACAGGCCATCAGGTTAATTGAACTTTTAAACCTTTTATATTAATCAACCAAATGACTAGGAGAGTGTGTCCTGAGTCTAGATTAAGAGCAACAATCAATTGCCTGGTATGTAGTGCATGTAACTTGTCCATTCATGAGCAATGTGCAGGGATAGAACATTCCCAGTGGAATAAGAACAGGTTATGTTTAGATTGTTCCTTGAAACAAAACACCAAAAATCAAGAATAAACCACCCCTACTTCTTTGGAAGCTAGTGATACCCCATGACAACAGTTGTCAAATTCTTCCTAAAAAGAAATTGTAGATGATATCAGGTTGTCCCCCTTTGCCCAACCTTGCCAAAGGGATGGTAAAGCTATCATTGCATCCCAAAGCAGGTGTCAGACTAGTCCCCTAACAATTTTAACCAGTATTGCTTGACTGATTTTCTGCCAGGAACCAAAGTTGCCATTTCCCAGACAGAGTTAACCACTTATGTTAGGTACTATTTATACTTCCCGCATGACTAATCTATTTAGTGCTATTTTTGGATCTAATTGTAAGCCTCTAATGCTGCCTCCTGCCAGACCAAAAATATTCCTTGTGGAAATTTTGAATCCAGCCCTCTGTGTGGCCTCTTTCTCCCCTCCCTCTTAGTGCAGAAGGAAAAACTCCAGTTCATAACCAACAACATTTCTACTTTCATTGATCTTAGGGGAAATATGATTAAGAACCCAATTGAGTCTCTGATTACAAATTAAAAAATTTAATAGTTAAAACTAAATATAATTCACTTTAGAAGCAAAAATAACCCCAAATACATGAATATTAATGAAGCAAGTATTCATTCAAAAATGTATTTAAATAGTGACCTAGTTTCAGAGGTCAGTTAAAATTTAAATGTGATTTCAATTAATATTCCAGATCCAGAAGTCAGTGATAATTTAAAGGTGAGCTCAATTAACATTCCAGATCCAGAGGTCAGTGACAACTTAAGTATTATTGGTATCACAGTTCATGAAGTCAAATCAGGGAAGAATTCTGTTACCTGCCATTTCAACTTGGCCAAGTTGATCCCCTGAAAAATGCCAACATCTTATATGCCTCCAAAATATTATCAGACAAGAGTGACCCAAGTATAAATGATATGGCCCCTTTCTTCCAAACTCTCTTAGGTGTAACCCACCCAAAAGTCCCTACTTCTCTATATCAAAGTCTCATATCACCAGCCTCAAGAGTTGTAGTCCCTACCCCAAACTTATAAATAGTGCTAAAAACCCATCCCTTAACCCCCAGCCCCCAACTGAAAAAAATATCTCTGTATACTAATTGGTTCAAGTTTCCCAAGTTCCTACTTACCAATGCCAAAAGCCTAAACTTTGAAAAGCTGACTGAACTCAAGGTTATCCCAGAAAATTAATGTCGTAGCTGTAACAGAGGTTCAGGCACAAAACCCTGAATCCTTAAAATAAATAATTACTCCCAGTTCATTAAGATTTGCCCTTCCAACCACCCTCTTGGGAAGAAAGGGATGGTATTTTGTTCTTTGCTCAAAATAACCTTCACCCAAAACTTATTTCCACTCCTAACCTCTCCAAGTATGATGGAATCCTCTGGCTTAGTCTAAGACCAACGGTTCTCCTGCATCCTTTTAATATAATAGTAGCAGCAGTTTTTATTATTCCCCAAACCAAAATATTGATCAGAAACATAAATTTATACAGCAATTCCAGAGCAATGTGGACTTTTTTTTATCCAAAAGCTGGTATTTTTTTTGCTAGGTGGTGCAAATGACCTAAGATAGACTCTATTTGTACCTGTCTTAATATTCAACAATTAGTTAAAATCCTGACAAACAGGGGAAATATGTCCCTTGATGTCATTTGTTCTAGTATGACTAAGTTTTACAGTCCTCCCCAAGCCCTGCTTCCATTAGTTGGTAGTTACTATTACTGTCTCCTTTTATCCTGTTCCTTGTCTTTCTTACACCTGTTCACAACCACAAGTAGATCTTACCATTCTCTCAGTGATTCTGGTCTTTTTTCACTTGGCTCTTGGTTGTCTAAGGTATTTTGGTCCAACATTTATGATCCAAATAATGTTTATGAGAAAATCCTTACTTTCCACAAAAAACTGAATGAGAATTATATGGCACATTTTCCTGGAAAAAAATCAACAAAATGCTGTAAGGATATACCTTATATAAATGATCATATTAAAATGCTAATACAGAAAAAATGGAACTTAATTAAAAGAGGTAAACTAGTGAAAGCAAATAATTGAAGAAAATACTTAAAAAAAAAACAATTTAAAAATTGCCAGATGTTGTTATAAAATAAAGTTAAAGACCTATGGCAGGATAAACCCAAAAATTGGTATTCCCAAATCAAAATATTTGCCTGCAAGAGACCATAGCCACTAAACTTTAATTTAGAGGAACCTCCAAAGACAACAGCAAATGATCTGAACAAGTTCCTTGCTTCAATTGTCCAAAGTGTCCCTCCTCTATCTTATGAAATTCCTAGTGTTGCAGCCCCCTTTAATTTCCCTAATATTTCCCCATTTGATGTGGTAAAAAAGATTGCTCTCTGGATATTCCTGTCCTTCTTATTAAAGCCTTTAGTGATTACCTCTCAAAGCCCCTTTCTATTCCTTTCAATCAATACACTCAATTTGGACTGTACCCTCTGCTTGGAAACAAGGCTTCATAACTCCAATCAGAGGCAACGCTGTAGCGTTGCCTATAGTAAAGGTCATACAGCTCCAATGTTTTATTATTTTTTTTCCCCAGAGGCACTTCATATGGAAGGGGTCGTTGTAGAAGCTTCAAAGGGGGTTCATTCGATTGGAAATCGAGAGTTCTAGTGCCCTTTTTGATAGTCGAAAATGATTGGAGGGCAACTAGACCCCCCCCCCCCCCCCCACGCCCATGATTCCCCAAAACACATCCAATCAAAATTTTGAAATAGCCATTTTGTTCAGTGTAGTTGATTTCCAGATAGAAAATATATTTTTGAGGAGGATACCCCCCCCCCCACAACCCTCAGGGCAAGGGGTTTAAGTTATGCCCTGGGGGCATATAAGGTTTTTATAGAAGGCGTTGTCGTAGAAACTTCAAAACATGCTCATTCAATTGGAAATTAAAGAGCTAGTGCATTTTTTAATAGTTGAAAGTGATTGGAGTGTAACTAGCCCCCATACCCCCCCCCCCATGCCCATCATTTCCCCAAACACATCCAATCAAAATTTTGAGATAGCCATTTTGTTCAGCGTAGTTGATATCCACATAGAAAATTTATTTTGGAGGAGGATACTCCCCCCCCCACAACCCTCAGGGCAAGGGTTTTAAGTTATGCCCTGAGGGCATATAAGGTTTTTATAGAAGGCGTTGTCGTAGAAACTTCAAAACAGGCTCATTCGATTGGAAATTAAAGAGCTAGTGTCCTTTTTAATAGTCGAAAGTGATTGGAGTGTAACTAGCCCCCTCCTCCCCCCCCCCTCATGCCCATCATTTCCCCAAACACATCAAATCAAAATTTTCAGATAGCTATTTTGTTCAGCGTAGTTGATTTCCAGATAGAAAATATCTTTTTGAGGTGTACACTCTCCCACAACCCCCCGGGCAAGGGTTTTAAGTTATGCCCTGGGGGCATATAAGGTTTTTCATAGAAGGTGTTGTCGTAGAAACTTCAAAACAGGATCATTCTACTTTAAATTAAAGGGCTAGTCCCTTTTTTAATAGTCCAAAATGATTGGAGGGCAACTAGTCCCCCCCCCTATCCCCCTCCGTTCCTCAGAAACCTCGCGTCCCACTTCTGAGAGAACGATTGTTTTCATCGTAATTACTTTCCAGGTAGAAAATTTGTTTTTGGGGAGGACACCCCCCCCCCCCCGAACCCTCAGGGCAAGGGTTTTTAGTTATGCCCTGGGGGCATATAATGTTTTTATAGAAGGTGTTGTCATAGAAACTTCAAAACAGGCTCATTCAATTGGAAATTAAAGAGCTAATGCTCTTTTTAATAGTTGAAAGTGATTGGAGTGTAACTAGCCCCCTCCTCCCCCTCCCGCCACGCCCATAATTTCCCCAAACACATCCAATCAAAATTTTGAGATAGCCATTTTGTTCAGCGTAGTAGATTTCCAGATAGAAAATATATTTTGCAGGAAGATACCCCCCACAACCCTCAGGGCAAGGGTTTTAAGTTATACCCTGTGGGCATATAAGGTTTTTTATAGAAGGCGTTGTCGTTAGAAACTTCAACACAGGCTCATTCAATTGGAAATTAAAGAGCTATTTCCCTTTTCAATAGTCGAAAGTGATTGGACTGTAACCAGCCCCCTCACCCCCCCCCCACGCCCATCATTTCCCCAAACACATCCAACCAAATTTTCAGATAGCTATTTTGTTCAGCGTAGTTGATTTCCAGATAGAAAATATATTTTTGATGTGGACACTCCCCCACAACCCTCAGGGCAAGGGTTTTAAGTTATGCCCTGGGGGCATATAATGTTTTTATAGAAGGTGTTGTCGTAGAAACTTCAAAAAAGGCTCAATCGATTGGAAATTAAAGGGCTAGTGCCCTTTTTAATAGTCGAAAGTGATTGGAGTGTAACTAGACCCCCTCGCCCCCCCCATGCCCATCATTTCCCCAAACACATCCAATCAAAATTTTCAGATAGCTATTTTGTTCAGTGTAGTTGATTTCCAGATAGAAAATATATTTTGCAGGATGATACTCCCCCCCCCCCCACAACCCTCAGGGCAAGGGTTTTAAGTTATGCCCTGGGGGCATATAATGTTTTTATAGAAGGTATTGTTGTAGAAACTTCAAAACAGGCTCATTCAATTGGAAATTAAAGAGCTAGTGCCATTTTTAATAGTCGAAAGTGATTGGAGTGTAACTAGCCCACTCCCACCCCACGCCCATCATTTCCCCAAACACATCCAATCAAAAATTTCAGATAGCTATTTTGTTCAGCGTAGTTGATTTCCAGATAGAAAAAATATTTTTGAGGTGGACACTCCCCCACAACCCTCAGGGCAAGGGTTTTAAGTTATGCCCTGGGGGCATATAAGATTTTTATTGAAGGCGTTGTTGTAGAAACTTTAAAACAGGCTCATTCGATTGGAAATTAAAGGGCTATTGGCCTTTTTAATAGTCCAAAATGACTGGAGGGCAACTCGCCCCCCCCCACGCCCAGCATTCCCCAGACACATCCAATCAAAATTTTAAGATAGCAATTTTGTTCAGCGTAGTTGATTTCCAGACAGAAAATTTGTTTTGAGGTGGATACTCCCCCACAACCCTCGGGGCCTGGTTTTTAAGTCCCGCCCTGGGGATAGCTGCGGCTCGGATAGAACGTGTTGTCATCAACACTTCAAAACATGCTCCTTCGACTAGAACTTAAAAGGCTCTTCCAATTTGTAACAGTTAATAGTGCTTGGAGTGTACCTAGCCCCCTTCCCCCCACGCTCATCATTTCCCCAAATACATCCAATCAAAATTTTCAGATAGCCATTTTGTTCAGAGTAGTTGATTTCCAGATAGAAAATATATTTTCAAGAGGACACTCCCCGACAACCCTCAGGGCAAGGGTTTTAAGTTATGTCCTGGGGGCATATAAAGTTTTTATAGAAGGCGTTGTTGTAGAAACTTCAAAACAGGCTCATTCAATTGGAAATTATAGGGCTAGTGTCCTTTTTAATAGTCAAAAGTGATTGGAGTGCAACTAGCCCCCCCCCCCCTCCACGCCCATCATTTCCCCAAACACATCCAAGACTATTAGTACCCCAGAGTATTTTAGCTTCCCAGAGTATTTTACTAGAAATAGTCGCAATAGAGGAAAACACATTAAACAATATCTTGGGTTGTAGCCGATTATAGCAAAAAAATTTACATCTTACAATGGTCTTACAATGGTCAGTGAAAATTGACCAGAAGGTTGGTTTAAATGGCTGTTGATTCTTGTAGCCGATCAAACTTACGTGCCGACTATCGTCACTAATAGATCATAAGTCAACCGTATCGACACAATTACAGCAGTATGTTATAATGGAGATAAGTACTCATGCTGATTAGCTGGGGATAGAATACAAATTTCAAAGAAATTTTTACCGTTCTAAGAAATATAGTAATTTTTCTCTTCCAATATCTTCTCTTCCAAGCACCGTAGATTTAGTCCTGTCCGAGTAAGGCATTGGCAAAACTATTTTAGCTGCTAAAGCTGCTTAAAGATCATGTGCTCAGTTTTAGAAGATCTTATAAGTATTTTATGGGAGAAATTTTATTTCCATGAGGTAATGTTCCACAAAGAGGGATGGGGATATTTTCAGGCCTTTTTTGCAAAACTACCAAAATTAAATTTTAAAACCTATTTTTTTTTCAAATGAAAATTAGGATAAGCATTAAAACTTTAAATTAAAAAGAAATATTCCACATATAAGAGAAGTTACCCATCCGTCTGCCCTTCAATCTTTTGACTAAAGAATTTTAATGCATCGCAAACGACTGTTATTCCAATTTAGCTGCCTTTTTTTTCTTTTCTTTTTTTTGTCAAAATGAAGATCTCGGAGGCGTGCTTGTTTTGTTTGTACCATTTTTTAGGCTCTTTCTGAATATAAGAATCGCTTTTTTTGCAAATTTGATTTTAAGTCCTTTTAGGACCCCTCAAAATAATAATGTTTTAATGTTTTACATTTACTTTTACCATCTCTTTGTTGCCCTAGTATACTGACATCCAAGTCACTATTAGTCAGACTTGGATCCCTGTAATTTTCCGCATCAACAGGAATCAAATCAATGTTATCCACACAAATATTGTGTAATACACAACATGAAATCACAGATTTGCATATAAACTCAATATCTGGGGAAGGGAAAAAATGTAAGCGACGGAAACGACCTTTCAGATGGCCAAATGCCCACTCAATTGTCATTCTTGTAGATGAATGTTTGTTGTTGTAGTTCTTCTGGTAACAAGTTAAATTTCCAGTTTCTCGATAGGGAGTTAAAAGAAGTGAGATCAGTGGATAAGCACTGTCTCCTATAATCTGACAGTATGGTGGAAAATTTATTAAATTATTTTCCATATCTTGCCCCAGGTATGAAAGTCTATATACACGAGCATCGTGGACTGAACCAACTTGACCAACATAGCAATTTGTAAATTTTAAATTATATTGGCAAACTGCTTGCATTTGCTGTGAATGGTACCCTTTTCTATTAATATAAGACTCACTGTGCTCAGTAGGAGCTAGTATTGGAAAATGTGTTCCATCAATAGTACCAATAACCCCTGGGAACTCTGACATCTTCCGAAAATGTTCTCTTACATTCTGGGCATACTGTCCTTCTGGCCATTTTATTATGGTAGATGCCATTCCAACAAGGACATCTGCCATTCTTCATAGGGTTCTAGCTACAGAAGATTTGGAAATATTGAACCTCTGAGAAACTGATCTATAACTATCATGGGTTGCCCATACCCATAAAGCAATTAGAAGTTGCTTACTTGGGCATATTTCTGGCTCACTATTGGCCCCTGTTTTTGCCAGTTTCAAGCTAATATTTTGTAGCAGGGCATCTGCTGTTCCTCTCTCTAACCGGAAGTGACTTTTAAATTCTTTGTCACTCATGGCAGGGATTGTTTCTTCATAATACCCTTTTATTTTCGAAAGATGCATATTTTCTTTTGCTTCTCCAGATGTCTTTGCTTCTGTAGATTGATGTCTTGCTGTAATATGATTAACAATATTTGCAAGAATAAATAAAACTAAGCTCTTTAGAATTTAGTCTTTCACATCTATTGAATTTTAGGGTTTTGCTGATAATGTGAATCTTTGATTTTAAGGTAAATTGTGCGTGACTTGCCATTGTTGGAAAGTGAAAGTGATGAGCAACATTAAAACTTAAAAGGAACATAAATTATTACGTATATGAAGAGAATTTCTGCCCCCTCCAAACCTCGCCCTTTACGCTAAAGTTCTTATTTTGTCCCAATTCCTCAAGAACGACTCTTAAAAAACAAGCGTCGTTTAATTAGAACAATAAGAAGCTTTTTTAAAAGCCTTAAAATGTTTTAGTGATGTATTGAGCAGTGGACCACCCCCCTCATATACGAAATCATTTCTATGCGCTTTAAGTTTTAATGTTGCTTCCCTTACTTTCTGTTGAAAATACTTTTTTTTTAATTAAAAGTTGAATAGCCAAGGCTTAGTGGTTCTTTTTACATTTGAAAATAGTTTGTAAGAACAGAAAAATAAGCCTGCGAACGAACATTAAAATATTGGTAGTTACAGTCTGGCTCTGGCCCTAGATATGTCTCTGATAAGAAACAGCTCTGTTCTTGTAAATAAAGTTCTATGGATCAAAAGCACTGACCTTATGTAATAACTGCAAATATTCCAACTAATTGCAACTAATTTCAATAAAGGCGGTTTCATCCATCCCGTTCACATCAGTTTCGACTTGTTTATTTTTAGATATTGGCCCTTTTAAGAACAACAAGCTTGGAGATCCTCATGAGTTTTTGTATTTCATAGTCAGCAAAATGGAACAAGAAACCAAAATTGATATTATTCAAGTGTCCCGGGGAGATATTTTAGTATGCCCCCTTGCGACTATTCAAAGACATTGCCGAAGGAATCCAAATTTGGAGTTACCGTTCCTTTGGCTTCAAAAAGTAAAACCAATGGATTGACAGCTGTTTTGAACCATAAAAGACTCCAATCAGGTAATTTTTACGTGTTTTAGATATACATAGCTGTATATAGGATTTTGCTGGTCTGAAGTATGTTTTACGGATAATTAGTGAGGAATAATTAACGTTTGGGAGGCACCAATGGAAAATTGGCTCTAAAATACTCTTTTTTTTCTCCTCTGACTCTCTAATTTGATAAAAATATGCAGGAAAGAATAATTAGCCAATTGGCCACAGGGGTTCGAAATGTTAGCTACATGGAATTTGAGGCCTTAGATTTGAATTAAAATCAAGTAGCCATCGCTAATTGGAAAAAAGCCTCAGACAAATCTTTCTGAGTGAGAGCCAAAGCTGACAGAAGCCTCTTTAAAGAGTGAATAAAAATTGTGTAATTTCACTTCCTTCTTGAGAGTCTATCATGATTTTGGGCTGACTCGTGACAGACAATGTCCACTGAACTTGTCTTCAAAATGGGAATCTGAATTGTTACAGTTCATGGTTACAAACTGTAAGTAAGGAGCTATGCGGCTTATAGCTTAAACTCTAAGAAACAGAGTCTTGATCACAACAGATGCATGAAAAGAATCGAACATTGATGCTTATTTAAAATATTTAAAATTAATAAAATTTAATTTTACCCATCAAAAGTTACAAGCCTGATAAAGTGTGCCAATCTTTTGAAAAAGGAGAAAAACATCCACATGCTTTTCCCCTATAGAGGTTTCAAGCTACTATAGAGGTTTCAAGCTTCTACGTACAAAATGTGGAATTTTGTATTTTTTGCCAGAACAAAGATCAGGGATGCGTGTTTATTTGTTTGTTTTCCCCAGGGGTTCATCATATCAAATCAGTGATCGTAGAAAATCGGGAGACGACTCAGTCGACGGGAAATCAGAAGTTCTAGTGGTCTTTTAAATGACCGAAAATATTGGTGGGCATCTCGCCCCCCCCCACGCTCATTTTTTCCCAAAATCGCCCGATCAAAATTTTGAGATCGTCATTTTTTTCAGCGTAGTTGAAAAATCTAGTAACTATATCCTTGGACTTAACCCCACACAGTCCCCGGGGATAGGGCTGCAAGTTATGAACTTTACCCATTGTTTACATATAGTATTGGTTATTGGGAAGTATAGTCTACAGAAGTTTTTATGGGGAATTTTCCAGTAGAGGGGGGGGGATACGGGGGAAGTTATGGGGAGGGAGGGCTTGAGTATGGGGGAAGAAAAATGTATAAGGAATAGACTCCGGACGGCCCAGCATTATTTAAAATTTAAGGGTTCGATGTCTAAGTGAGGTTTTGTAGAGACACTAATTTATTATTGCAAGCTTTATTTTTGCTTTTTAGGTGCAGCAAATGCGGCAATCAAGGTTGCGAAAGATGGGGGAATATTGCTGGATTCCCGAGTCTCCTGATTGTCCAGTTAAATCGGTGAGTTCTTATTATTTGATCTGATTAAACTCTGTTAGTGATAAATAAACTCTGTACAAGATGGGAGCCAGTATAGACGTTTACCCCCCCCCCCCGAAGAAAATACCCACTCCCGAACATTAAACCCCGTAAAAACCCTCAACTCCTAGGAAAATACGCCCGCCCCGCGAAAAATACACCCCTCCCCACGGGACATAGCCCTCCAGCAAATACTCGATTGGAAAATACTTTCCCGTGACGAACCGGGTCAACACTCCCATTCGACTAATAAAAAAGTACCATGGATCTCGGGTAACCTCGGCCATGTGACTATCGGTTTTTGTTGAAGTTAGGGATGGGAAGGGGACCTCAACGTACCCATATTGATGATCAAAGCCCCTGAAACTCATTTAAACCTAATATAAATTCAGAATTATTCCTAAGGGACAGACGTGTGGATGGACAGTAGAAATAGATATATCATACTCAGTAATGTTTCTAGGACTTTTTTTATGCTTTTTTCTTGGGGGGGGGGGGGTTAACGCCGGCTCCGGTTGGAGCCACAGACCTTCACACTTCTCCACCGTATTAATACGGAAATGTTTGTTCATTTATTTAGCTGTTAAGCGGGGCTATTGAAATTGGGTCTTTCCTACAGTAAATTTTGTTCGTTTATTTGGTATAATCAATGAGAATGTTTTCGTTTATTTAGTAAATATTTATTTGGTATATATATATAATATTTATTAACATACTTCAGGTACCGGGCTTATACGCAGTATGAGGATACACAAAACTTTGAAAAATTTTGTTGAATATGCTAGAATGCTAAAACTACTACAAAGAAATAAAAACAAAGTTTAGCTTGTTATGGCATACCATTATAGACCATAGTTAAAATTGCAAGGACCAGAGAATTGGAATATCTGTTTAAGCGATTTAAGGCCATTAAGCCGAAAAAAGGACGCTGTAAGGGCATAACTTCTCACTGTTTGACTGATAACAGATAGTGTATTTAGATATATGTTCTGTTTCCAAGAAGTTAGGAGCTCCCATCCCCTCTGCTGAAGATGGCTAAAATGACCAAAGGCAATAAAAATTACCCTTGGATTTACTTTCTAATCTGGTTCGGTTTATATGTGACAGCCTCATTTCAGGCATGGGTAACTTATTCCTCTTTTTAGGCCTGGGTACGCGCCCAAGGTAACTTGTTTCTTTACTCCTGATCCGGAAATCTCAATATGCTTATGATTATTCATCAAAGCTTCTGAAAAAAAAACTTCAACAAAACTTCTATGATCAACTTTCTATTAAAACTGATCACTGGTTGTCCTTTGCCTATAACAAAATAATTACAAATTTTAAAGTATGGTTGTATGGTTATATTACGAATCTTGCGTTCTTAATAAGAGTTTTTTATTCTATGTAGTTCATGATACATACATAACAACTATCTTGTGTTGTTTTTTCTCTTGTTTTTACCTCCGAGCTCCTCAAAAATGGTTCCTTTGTTAATTTTTATGATGTACTACATCTTCAGTCGCGAGTATACAAACTAAAAGGAATCATTGAACACCATGGCTGTGACGTAAATAAGGGGCATTTTACTGCCCCTTATATATATATATATATATATATATATATATATATATATATATATATATATATATATATATATATATATATATATATATATATATATATATATATATATATATATATATATATATATATATATATATATATATATATATATATATATATATATATATATATATATATATATATATATATATATATATATATATATATATATATATATATATATATATATATATATATATATATATATATATATATATATATATATATATGTATGGGAAAAGAAAAACGGAAAAACATTATAAAGGAAAAACAATTGACATTTGTATGATGGCAAAGGGTTGCAAAAGATAGCGAACAAAAAAATTGACACCCTAAATGTTTGGGATGTTGCCTCCAAGGATACTTTGCTCTTCTTGTCAATTTAATTTTTGTAAAATAACAGGGTTATTTGTGTGGATGTTGGTAGGAGGAGCTACAAAAAACCTTTAAAACGCATCTAAAATGTGAAATTGATATTTCATCCTTCTTGATTTATGGGGAATATTTCTGGCCTATGCAGTCATTATGAAAGTAAAGAGTAACATTAAACCTCTCCATGGGTAAAATTTATTCTATATAAGAGGGGGACTGCCACTTCTTCATCCAAACCTCCGCTTAAGGGTTGCAGAAACATTGGATAGTGTTCAATACATCAGAAATTAAGAGTTGTAATCCTTGTTTTACAGCTCGAAAGTGAGCGGATATCAATACGTCTCGCATGGTAATTTCAGCTGGGGAGGAGGGTATTTTCCAGGTGAGTAATCGTCTAGACCCGTGCTTCCTCTTAGCCATTACTGTGCTCTTTTTGACAAAGTCCATCCAAATTATCAATGTGAATTGGTATTGATCACAACCCTGCTTAAATTCTGATTCAGTATGAAACCAGCACTAGTGCCGTGTTATCTTTACTAACAAGTAAACACATTTCCTACAGCAGCAATGGCATTTCCCTGAATAGAACTAATTACTTTAATTTATTTTTCTGATATCAGACAAATATATGACTTTCGCTAAATCTCTTGTATCGACTGAATTAAAAATTTAATTATAACTGATAAAACTGATGACTAAGTCACATTCAGTTACGAATCGAAGTATCGAAATCGTTCATTTGGATTGAGCGGGGATCAGTAGTATGACTGTGTAAGCTCAGCCACAGTGAACAAAGTTCAACATGTGAACCAAAAAAATTCTGGAAAAGGTAAACGGGTAGGGTATACGAAAGCACAAGATAGCTGGCCCCAGCCCCTCCCCCTCCCCATTGAAATTCCTGGATGAAGGACCATGAAATGGAGATAAAAACATTCATTTATTACCAGCAACCACTATGATATTTTGACTCGATGAGTTGAGGGGATAGCGGAACCCCTACGGTAAAGGTTATTTATTTTAATTAAATATTCACATAGTTCTTTTATTGTCTATGAAAAAGTATTCCTATTATTTATTTCATGGCAAAAATTAGCATAAAATGATTAATTGTTTATAGAGAAAGAAAAAATCAAAAGAGAATCGGAGACCACCACATATAATTTAAAAAAAAAACATGAATTGGAACAAGCTGTGACGATAAAAGCAACGAGTGACTTGGAAACAAAAAGAGTAAGTAATTTTTTAATTAGTTACAAAAACTCATGTAAAAAAGTAAAGAAAAATTCTGAAAATATTTTTTTCAGAATTAAATCCAGAGCCATATTAGACTTATGATTGCCAGAAATAAAGTCCCATAATAATTCAAACCTAATTCAACCAGAAATTGCTGTCATCAAATGAATAGATCGATTAAAATGAAATGATACTCAATTAAATACTTAAGAAGTTGAAAAATAAGCCCATCACAGTGTGCATGTGACTGAAATTGACTTGACTTGCTTTATTTACTACTAATTACAAAATAAACTATATACAAGCAACCGCCCGGGGAAGGCTCAAAAAGCCTGATGAAAGACGGCTGCAATCCTCTAATTCTCAACCTTTTAAAAATTTCATTTAGAAAAAAAAGAAAAAAAAAAAAAAAAAAAACTAAGACAAAGACTCCCCTCTCCCAATAAATGTTTTTTTATTTTTAATTTAAACGACCCAATGTGTTCAGCTTCCCGAACGCCAACTGGGATATCATTCCAAATAGCCGGAGCCAAATACCGAATTCCGAAACCTGCACATGTGGTGTCTCGATACTCAACCGTAAAATTTTCCACCTCTCTAGTCGCATACCTGTGGAGTGAACTATTTACGCGAAAAAAAATTGTAAAAAACTGGAGGACATACATCATTCCAACATCTATAGGCAAAAATAGCAGCTTGGTAATTGCGAATCTGACCAATGTTAAGCACTCTTAATTTTTTAAAACATGACGCGGTATCATTCACATTTTCTATATAATTCCCAAGAAGACTTACTGTTTTATTTTGTAAAATCTGCACTCTTTTGAAATTTGCATGAAAATTGCTAGACCAAATGACACAACCATAAGAAATATAAGGCGAAACAATACTATGATACAATAATAAAAGAACCGATAATGGTAAAAAATTCTTCAAACGACGCAAAATTCCCAGACCTCTAGCAACTTTAGCTGCAACATGATCACTATGGTGCTTCCAAGACAAATTACAATCAAGCTGGAAGCCCAAATAACGCACCTCATGCACCTGTGACAAAGGCTTACCATTAAAATATATCT
Source organism: Artemia sp. Qi Xiang Cuo (assembly GCF_049724085.1). Lineage (NCBI taxonomy): Eukaryota > Metazoa > Arthropoda > Branchiopoda > Anostraca > Artemiidae > Artemia > Artemia sp. Qi Xiang Cuo. Next base: position 53,585 of record NW_028300769.1, read on the forward strand.
CTCCATCAACACTTGGAGGCTTACCAACTCTCCTAAAAATCATAAAATTAGTTTTTTTAACATTCACTGACAAAAGGCTGAAACTTGTAAATACATAAAATGACTTTAAAACCCGATTTACATTCAACAATAGATCATCAATCATTCGACTAGACATAGTTAAAGCAGTATCATCCGCGAAAGTCGTGATAAAATACTCCGGTAAGTAAAAACGCATTGAATCAACATACACAAGGTACAGAAGTGGTCACAAGACAAATCACTGAGGTACACCACACTTAACTTGATAGGGAGAAGAAAATGCATCATTTAAAACAACTTGAATAGATCTTCCGCTTAAAAAACTATCAAATCATTTCAGATAATTATCACGAACTCCAAGGGACTGTAGACGTTTGAGTAAAATTTTAAAATCTACTGTATCAAACGCCTTTCTAAAATCAATAAAAACAGTCAAAGGGATTTCACCACGTTCAAAGCATCTAATTACAATATCACAGAGAGAATGCACGGCGTCCGACGTTGAGTGACCTTTCCTAAAGCCGAACTGAATTTCACTTAACATCCCTATTTTCGTAAGGTAATCATATAGCCTCTTATGCACAATTTTTTCAAATATTTTTGAAAACAGGGGAAGGATTGATATAGGTCTATAATTTTCGATATCTAGTTTAGACCCACCTTTATGGAGAGGGATGACTTTTGCCCTTTTAAGCGCATCGGGGAATACCCCAGTTTCCAGGGAAAGATTGATTTTGTGGACGAGACATGGTATTAAATAACACATCACTGATTTAAAAGCCTTCAAATTAATTCCATCTGTCCATGCTGAATTAGATTTGATTTTTTTCACAACCTTCAGAATTTCATCTCCAGTACACGGTTGAAACTCAATTTCATTTCCAATTCCTCTTTCATCCAAAAATTCGTCCTCCAAGGAATCATTATTAAAATTCACTAACCCTTCTGCCTACAGATTTTGACCAATACTTGAAAAGAACTCAGCAAATTTATTAGTAATAATCGTTTCATCACTCACTGCTTCTCCTTGAATCAGCAGCGAATTAGGTGGAGCTTCTTTCCTCTTTCCCAATAGGTAATTTATAACCTTCCAAATTCCTCTCGCATTATCCTTATTTAAACTCAGTTGGTTAGCAAAATATTCTTTTTTAGCTTTTCTTCTCATTGAGTTCACTTTATTGCTTATTATTTTAAACTCTTTCAATTTCTTGACACACTTAATATTTAAATAATCTGTATACACTTCATTTGTTAAATCTGACGCTTCAAGATTTTCTGTAGTTATTCAAGGCTTCCTGGGTTGATCCTTATGCGTTTTCATAAATTTAACTGGGCAAGTCTTGTCATAAATTGGCTGTATGATCCCCATCGTGCAATCAAATGCCCCAGAAGCGTCATCTTTTATCTCCAAAATCTCGCTAAGATCAGTGCTGCTTAACTCATCACCAAACCTCTGTAAGTTCTCTTTTTTAACGATCGAGTCTTCACTTTTTTCTTTCATTTCTTTTTATGCGGACACAAGGTACCGTTCCGAGAACTGGAAAATGGTCAGAACAAGGGTACAAAACCACATCAGCATAACTACGGTCCAGATACTTCGAACCAACAAAAATATTGTCAATGAGAGTAGCTGAATGACTCGTAACCCGTGTTGGAATATTAGCTAGGGGAAAAAGATCATTAGCAACTGTCAAATTAAAAAAAAAATCAAGATTCACTCCATTCAGTGATAGCAGATCAAAGTTAAAATCACCCATACAAATAAAATCTAAACCTGTCCGAGACACCGCACGCGTAAGTTGATCAAATCCACGCTCAAAATCTTCCCAGCTTGCGCTCGGTGGCTTATACACAATACTAATCAATAATTTACTACTAACCAAATTTAAATCTATACTAAAACTTTCAAACTTACCCTCTATCCAAACATCAATATCATTTCTTACTTGGTATATCAATGACTTTGAAATCAAAGATACAATTCCCCCTCTGTGAAGTGACGTCCGGTTTTAGCCTCCAAATTATAATCTGGAAAAGAATACAGCGAGAAAGAGTGTTCCTGACTAAAAAAACTTTCAGATATACCAATAAAACTAATTTTTCCTTGAGAATCAGAAAAAAATTGCAACACATCTTCATAACCAGTAGTGAGGTGACAATTCCAGGCACATAAATGCAACGAATCGGCTTCCCTGGGGTCTAACTTCAATCTTTGGACATAAGCACTATTTTTTAACGGTTGAGATCTCACTTGGTTCATACACGGTTCAGCAGCTCTTGCAATTGCTGCCGATAGAACCTCTTCTAAACGAAAAGGTCGGCTCATTAAATCATCAAGTGAAGAACCAACGAAAGTAAATAAATAAACATATAACATATCTCTCTGAATGAAAAAAAAAGAAAAAAAAAGTAAGAAATAAAAAATAGGAGAACAAGACATTTTTTTGCAAATAATAATAGAAAGTCTAAAACCAAAAACGAAACTAAGCGGATCCTTCAAAAGAAAAGGAAAAGCAAGAATAAATTAACCGGTAGACCAAAACAGTTTATGCAAATAATCATAAGAGTGAAAAAATCGCGAAAAAGAAAGAAAAAAGGCAACAAAGCTATACAGAGAAGAAAAAACGACAGAAAACAACACAAAAACGAATTCAAACGCATTCAGCGAAGGATTTTATTTTCCGGGCAGACGGTTCACCAGGTAGCTTCACTAGTATGTTGCCCCGGTCGGTCCATACATTTTTAACACCAAAGCGATCCCTTGCGGCATTTAGCAGGTCGCAACGTCGCTTTGTAAGGGATTCTGACACAAAGATTCCAGACCCAGCTAGTTTAGACTTCTGTAAGAACACTTTTCGAGCAAATTCTTTACTAACAAATCGCACTAAAACTGGGGCAACTTTGTCACTGGTGGCATGAGGCCCATTCATTCTAAACCGGAAAACACTTGATAATTCACCAGAAGATATACCAGTAACACCCATCCGTGTCGAAAGGACACTGAGTATAGTCGTTTTAAGGTCAACTCCTGGCTTTTACTTCAGACCGTTGAAAACAAGACTGCCAACATATTTTCTTGATCAATATTGTATAGCTTGACTTCAATTTTTTCAATTCGATTCTCCAGATCACGGGTTTGCATTCTATACATTTTCAACTCACGCTCGATACGGTCTAATATGGGGTTGAACTCTAGTGACACAGACTTATATAACTCGCTAATTATAGTCTCAGCTGAATCTTTAAGACCAGATTTCGCATTCGAGCCACACTTGGTAGAAACCTGACGAGTTATCTCTGTAACTATAGATTCTCTAGTTTTCTCTAGCTCCTGTTCTGTAGCGGAAATTCGTGCAAATAAAGCACACTGTGAACCGGGCAGCGCGGCAGCTTGATCTGGTACTTTTAGTGCCGCAAACGCTTTTGAAATAGACCTGTAAATGTTGGGAAAACGCTCAAGTTTCTCAAATGCGTGTTTCACATTCTTGGCAGTTTTAGTAGAAGCCTCTTGAATATTATCCTTGTACCATACAAGATTATTCTCAGAAACAATTTGCTCGTTATGATCCCCGTAACAAAAGATCAAATAGTTAGTTCGCTTTCCATCATTTTTTGTAATCTTCAGAATTCGTACAGGTCACAATGGATAACCTGCAAATTTCGCCAGTGCAAGATCGAATTGCTTGAAAGACGTCATGATTAGTGTGAGAAAGAAAAACCAAAATTAAAAATGAAAAACCAAAATGAGACTTATCTTGTAGTGGGCAGGCCCACGGATGGCGTTGGCAATCACCGCTCTTGCAGGGTGGCCCAGCGGACCGTGGAGGCCTGCGATGTTTTTTTTTCACCGTTTTCTTACTCCCAAAGCAGCATAGCATCCAATTATGAACAAAATAACCAAGCCACCGCAAGTCCTTTTTCTTTTCACAAAATGAGAATACAGCGAAACGAATTAATTAACTTATTGCGAAAATGTCCACTGTAATTAATTCTAAATTTAATCCGGCTTAAAAACAAAACAGATGTTTACAGGTCAGATGCCAAAAAAAAACTGAACCCCCGTATAACTGAACCTACGTGCAACGGACCCCTCGTGCAATTGAACCCAAGGGCGCCGGCAGAAAATTTTTCAGCGGGGGGGGGGGGTCCAAACGCCAAAATATCAGTGGTGGTTGGGTGACACGGAATATATTTCAGGAATTTTTTTTTTCGTAGGAATAAGTTTATTTTCAAATAATATTAGGAAAAAACTCTTAGAAGAAATTATAACCCCATGTAATTTACAGAAAAACATAGAAATACCTGGGGTGATAGGGTCAAGTAAAGCGGTAGTACATTTCAAGAAATTTATTGTCATTATATTTGATTTAGTGGAATTTATTTTCATATTTAGGTTCTTAGGTTCATCTGAAATGTGGCTTAGGATTTCAAGGGGGTCATCTTGATTACTCCTTTGACATACTTCAAGGATTGACAAGTCCTCTACGTATTTCCACATTTGGGGGAAATCCTTTCTAATATCGTCAATCCTGACTATAAATAAAATTTATTTCTTGTGGAATGCCTTTCCAATAAGGCTCCTTGTCGAATTTCAAAATATATAGGGAAGGCTTTAGAAAAAATATTTGCGTATTTTGCACCGTGTGATTTATTTGAAAGAAACGATATAAAAATATTCACTAATAGAGGATCAAGTTCAAAGTTGACGAGTAGTGAACGAATTAGGGTGGTGCAATTAACCAGGTCAAAACTTTTTGGAAATGAACTAAGACAAGGTTCAGCCAAGTATTTGATTTATTAAGGTTACTTACAATGGTATGTATTAAGTGCACAAGGTAATGGGTGGTGGAAATTTTGCTTAAGTTACAGAACTGCTGGGTGTCAATACGCGGACAAATTTTAACTTTAAGCTAGTCACAGAAGTAACCTTCATAAGTTTTGGAAAAAATTGAAGTGATTGCAATGGGGCGAATGCTGGCAAAAGTCAGATTGGTGCTTTTTTTTGGGACAGGTGTTATAAAACTTTATTTCCAGCAACTTGGGAATTTACCAAATTTTGTGATGTGATTGAAAATATTTGACAAAGTTTCAACAATTTTGTCTGAAATGACTTTAATTAAGTCAACTGGGTTGTCCGAGGGACAAGTACTTGATTTTCTAATCTTTAGGATTTTATTTATAACATTAGAGGGAGAAAGGAAGCGAAGGAAGCATTGGGAGGAATAGTTGGACTAGAGCCAGTGAAAGGGGGGAGACTTTGAATTGTGGAGGCAAGGTACAAGTTCAAATCGTTGGAAGTCTTATTAAGGGGGTCAGGGAGATAAAAATTAACTTCAGAAGGACATTTTCCGCATATTTATTGAATTTTTCTGTACTATTGCTTGGGCTTATTAGAATATAGATCTTTGACTTTATTATTATACTAATCAGAAACTACTTTTCTTAATATTTCCTTTAAGAACTCCTTAGACTATCAGCCTCAGTAATACGACCTGCCTTGAACCAATTGTTTTTCTTATAAGTTTAAAAAAACACTCAGTAACATAAGGCTTATCTGTAGAACACGTTTTATTTTTTTTCTCAGGAAAATGGGATTCATAATTACTTGTCAATAAATTTTGGAGAGACAAAGCCACGTAGTAAATATCATTTGTTTTATAAACAGTGAACTAATTTTCATTATTAATTTCTGAGCAAAATCTGAAAAGAATTTACTAAATTCGTGTTATTTACCTTTTTTCTTTTACATAAAATGACTGTTTAACTTTAGCCACTGAAAATAATAGAAGGCAAAAGTAGTATGTACCCCTAGAGGGTGCAGAGTGGAGACAGGCTTATAAAACTTCGAAAGATTAGTGCAGATTGAATGAAGAGTAGTATTACTTTTTAAAATTGGGACCTAAAGGACCTGTTTTAAATTGAAAATATTACATGTAGAATTGAGTTTTAAATCGTTTGCGTCAAATATCAGGAAAATTCCTGCATTTGAGTGTTTTGGTACTAAAAAGTCAGCACTTGCATGTAATTTTTCGATAAAATTTATTTTATCAGTGGATCTCTGATAAAGGAGTAATAAAAACAACACAGGACAATTAAATAGAAAGGATGTGACAAGACTTTAGGTCAAACACACACCCACACAATCTCATCAAAGAGTGCAAGACACGGAATTGAGATTTCACTTGGGTACAAGTCATTACGGACAAAAAACAGAATTCCGCCACCTTTCTTACCCAGAGGGTGGTTTCCTGGTCTAAGTTTAATAAGTTGAGAAAAATTGCTAATTTTTAACATGTGCATATTTTGTGTTTTATACAGCAATATTTTATACAGACAAGCCTTTCGGAGGTCCTATGCAACATTTAAAAGTGCACCCTCACTAAACGTGTTTTGAATTTCAGAACAGGCTATACCAACTTATGGATACTGGTATGTATGCCGTAGTAGATTGAATTTGTAATAATACAAAAATAAATTTGGAGTAAAGAACAAAGAATATTTTAATAATTTAGAAATATTAGAACAAAAAAAATTATTAAGCATGTATGAGTGAATGGATTAAATGTACCATTGCTCTTCTTCTCGGCTATTTTTGAAATATTTGTCTATGTTGAATCTTTTCTGCTGGATTTTCACCGGTAGCTAAAAAATATATAATATCGTTTTTGTTATCGATGTTGACGTTACGATATCGATATTCGCTCTGATATATTGATATTTAATATTGCCCAACACTCCAAATGATAGATGTCGGTAATCAAGAGAATAGTCATTTTACGGAATTGAAGTTCTGTTTCCTGCTAATGCTTAGTTTTGTTCAAAATAAAATGCTCGACCCTTCGAATTATTTAATTTTCTTTTGACAATCCAATTAATATTATTTGGTATAAGTACAAAAATAGCCTTGGGCAATCTTGCATGAAGATTAGGCCAACTTCGGAGAGAAAACTCTGAAAAACAAAGAGGGTTAGGTTGATTTACTTATTAAACACTGAAAACGATTGCCCCTTGCCTTTATGATTTTGCATCCTTAACATGGCAAAACCAATATTGCCCATTTGTCTCTTTTTCTTAGCCTAGTTGATGAAGCAATGATTTCACAAAATTATATGGTAAAATTATAGATTAAAGAAATTTGCAGCATCGGCTTGGGATTCCCACTTTCCAGAAAAAAAAATATCTAGATTTATTGATATTTGTTTTTAGCCTCACTGAAAATGTTCCAGCATTGGGATTGAGTACGAGAGATCAATATCGACCTAAGGTTTTACTCCAAAGTGAAAATATTTACCTTTAGAATCTATTTCAATTACAATCATTAGCCTGTATTGTCTTGAATTGAAATATAACATTCATTTGCATTACAAATGCACTTTAACCATCTCTCCCCATCTTTTAATGACAAATATACAAGCTACCCTGAATTGTGTATAGGCTAAGCAAAGAATTTTCAATTTTATTATAAAGGGATGCAGACTATTTACATGAAGCAATGTGCTTCCCACTTTCTATTTCTGCAAAATTTTGATTGAAAAGACTATTTTTATAATATTTTTATTAAAGATTCATAGCTCTGTCTCTATCCCCCTGGAGTAGATAATGCACCAGACAGTGACAACCCTTATGTGTCAGAAAGTGATTATAAAGAATTAGACAGCAGTAACCAGTCCCTTTACAATAATTACTGCATATTTGTCATTTTATAACTGTATATGTAACATTTATAAAATGTGTTCGTGTTTTCAATGAGGTTGAAGTGCCTTATATCTCTCTTCTTTGAATAGTCTAGCACTGCTCAACAAAAGGATCGTTCTTTTACTCATCTTTTTTGCTAACATCTTACATCTTTTGACAAAGAACGCTTAAAAGTGAAATCTTAGCGCTAAGATCTTACATCTTATCACGTTCTTTGCAAACGTCTTTCATCATTCTGGTCTGATCAGCGGTCTAAGAACAATGATGAGTATAACATCAAAATTCTTTCATCATTAGGGCCGTACTTTTACTCATCTGTGTGCTAAGATCTTACATCTTTTGACAAAGAACACTTAAAAGTGAAATCTTAGCACTAAGATCTTACATCTTATGGCGTTTCTTTGAAAACGTCTTTCAACATTCTGGTCAGTGGTCTAAGGACAATAATGAGTATAACATTTAACTTCTCTCATCATTAGGGCCGTTCTTTCACTAGAATGTATGCTAATATCTTACATCTTTTGACAAAGGATGCTTAAAAGTGAAATCTTGGCACTAAGATCTTACATCTTATCACGTTCTTTGCAAACATCTTTCATCATTCTGGTCTGATCAGTGGTCTAAGATCAATGATGAGTATAACATCAAAGTTCTTTCATCATTAGGGCCGTTCTTTTACTCATCTGTGTGCTAAGATCTTGCATATTTTGACAAAGAACGCTTAAAATTGAAATCTTATCACTAAGATCTACGTAACATCTTATTGCGTTCTTTTGCAAACCTCTTTCATCGTTCTGCTGTGATCAGCGGTCTAAGAACAATAAGAAGTATATCATCAAAGTACTCTCATCCTTTCTTATATGGCAGAAAGAGGGCAGCCTTCACACTTTTCGCTAACATAAGTGAGCTGTAAGATCATAGAGATAAGATTATTTAAAAGAGCGGAAATCTTTGCAGGAGGATGTGAGATCTTAGATGTAAAATCTTAGAGCAAAG
>NW_028300770.1:0-70811 GCF_049724085.1 Artemia sp. Qi Xiang Cuo
GCTTTTAAGTTCAAAGTTATATTCAAAGTTTTTACCCAGATAACTGACGAATTTTGTGATACGGTATTTTGAAGTTTTAAATGCAGTAATGCTCGATGAAAAAAATTACTAATTTTGATAATTATTTATGTTAAGAATACATAGCTAATAGATACTTTAACTACTCGTATTATGCAAGGGTTCTGAAACGCCACAGCTATTTCGTTTCTGCCAGATTTCTACTTCTCTTGATGAGTACCGAAGAAGACCAATTTCCAGCCAGCGACGTGTGAAGTTTTGAACTCATGAATAGGCTCGAATCTGTTGTAAATTTAAGCTGTGATTTAAGAAAGACTGATGAAAACATTAATATTTGCGGTCAACATTGATCGCGCCGGCGGCGCGCCACCGACATCTTACCGGCAGCGCGCCGCCGGCGTCTTACCGGCGGCGCGGCGTGCTGTTTTTTGCCCCGCCGCCGCTGGTCTTCCCTCATCGGCGCGGCGCCGGGGTCTAAATACAGCTACCAATTTTTTCCTTTTTTTCATTATTTATTTACTGCATTAGATTATTGTCGGTTTTTAAACAGCTTACCCAAATTCAAGTTGTTACATTACTTTGAATATTCTGGGTGACCGCCAAAAATGAGCGTCGGAATTTTTTAGTCTTAACCCCAAAAATTATTCCCCTTTCCAGATATTGAGATGGCCGAAATTTGGGCTCGACCAAACGACGTGCGTGGCTCAAATTTTGAAAAAATCTAAATTTTGGGCCAAAAAGTTGACATCGAGCCATAGCACCAGAACAGTAAATAATAAAAACCGCTTAATGTGTCAAATGAAAGTCAATTTTGTAGATGAAAATTTATATTCTATACATAATTGTTGTTAATTTTAAGTCAAACAGAGTTGCAACAGCCTTTAGCCCCAATCACGTGACCTGGCACCACTAGGAGCCAGTTTGGGAGTATTTGGGAGTTTACTAAGAATTTTTACGGCTTTATACATACTCCCTCTCGCAATTAACATTTTTTCTTATTAAAAAGTATAGAAATCATAACGCTGAGTGGTGTAAAGCGACGATACAACGACTCAAGAGAAAAAAATGTACGTTGGTTACCACACTGTACACTGTCTACGCAAAAATGTATACAATAACAGTGCCTACTAAGTAAGTAAAATAGTATATACTTTTTGGCTACGGTATCGAAAAACAATTCATAATTAACTATTAACAGAGGTATGAAATATCAGCATTTTTCGATCGAATTGATTTCATTTTGTTAGAGGATTATTACTGAAAGTCCTCCTTTGAGTAAATAAAATCTATGAATGTTTTATCAATTTGAGTACAAAAACGATTTATTTTTGATAATTTTCTATTTGTCTGTTTTTATTCCGATACTCCCATAATTCCCTGCAACCCATTCCTGACATAAATTCCTCTATGAACCTCTTTATGCAACTGGGACCAGTGTTTCCACACTAGAAAATGAAAAACCCGTTATTTTTCGGTAAAAAATCCTATAGTAATAGTTCAAAATTTTTCTTGGCAAGCAAAGGCTGCCTAGATTTTATTTCCTGCTAACATATATCCGTTTTTAAATATTCCAGTATGGATTCTTAAACCAGACCTGGCAATCAGACTGTTCGAAGAGCCTAGTTGACTGACATTTTCGACATTTCAACGCCAGGAAAAGTAAAAATGCATTTATCCTTTTTAGCACCTATAGAACAAAGACAGCGGGAACTCATACAAAAAAAAATCTGGAAAATCAAAGAAAAAATTAGTTCTCACATTCATCAGCTGTAGCTGATGCTTTGGCTTCATTAATTACTTAAGAAGACTTTTATCAGGAAACAGCAACGTAACTTCTAGCTTCGCCTTCTTCAAGCCCAGTTTAACCTGTGGTATAGATACAAAATTGACAGTTTAGCCATGTGCTAAACCCTGGGATTTTAACCAGCCAGCCCTAAATTTTGGTTTTAAACGTTCGCGAATGTTCATTTTCTTCTAAACCCTCCCAAAAAGTCGTCTATCACTCTTTTCTCCCCGTTCCTCGGCCTTTTCTCACCACTAAGATACCCATTAATAGACTCATCAGTAGTGTGCTCGTACGCAACGCGAGGGGGTATTTCAGGGGTGATTTACTCCATATAGTGCAGTTTGAACAGTACATGCCTTACCACAGGCAGGTATCTAGTACTACAGACGGTACATGCCTTACAAGACAGGTTTCTGAGGCACTACCTATTTTCCGGACCAATCAGAGAGAACGAATACAGCCGGTACTTAATATACTGTGCAGTATCAATGGTACGTGGCTTACCACGGGGAGGTATCAATTACCGCGCTGGGGACAATACTTTTCAGACATGTTTCTCTAGGTTTAATATCCAAAACTAAAGATCTTCATATAGCGTAATCAAAGGTTTAATGGTCTTTTTGTAAGAATACTACTTTCGACCGGAGGTCATATAATCGTGTTTTTCTGTATAAATTGATGATGTAACAAGTATTTTTCTTCTGTTTAAAAAACTATTTCAAAAGATATATTACCTGCTTTTATTGTTAAACTTATTCGTATTGAAATGGAGAATTTCAAAAGGATCTTGGTAAGTGAATATTTTATTCTTGTATTATAAGAAAACAGATCTTTTTCGTATAGCTTCCTTTAGCTGTCTTATCATATTGGGTTTCTGATTGACAGCGGACTACATTTCTAACGCATAATTCAAACGCTTTGTGACAGCTGTTCAGATATACGGTATTTTGGCTAAAACGGTTCTTTACTAGCTTGCAGAAATAGCTCATATTTTAGACTAAAAACTGATTATCGAGCAAGGGGTGTCCTTTAAATATTATTATGTACAATATCTTTAATGTGTTGGGGTGGGCTTTGGTATTGTGGAGGGGGTGAGGAATATTAATATTCTGAAAAAATATCAAACGGACCTAATAGTCAAAATTGTGTTACTTATAACTTAGTGTATGTGTTTTAATGTATGGTGTGAGCTTTGGTTTAGGGGGAGGGGGACGGTACCCCCCATTAATATTCTGAATAAATATCAAACGGACCTAATAGTCAAAACGTTTTTGTTTTATGTGAATTCTATTTAAAATAAAGATTGAAATTTAAGCCTATAAGTTTTAAATCGTGACGTTCATAATTGAAAAAGGCGTACATTTTTTTTTCTTTTATCCTGCGTGATGAAATGGGATTATTGACAGACAGCTAAATGCGGGTATAATTGTTCTGATGAAACCCTTCTTTAAAATCCTTTCTGATATGTAAAAGCCATGAGGTCTTCTTGGCTTATAATTGAAGGTACATATCGTGGGACCCATTTAAGATTTAAAATTGATCTAATGACTTAGTGTATGTATTTTAATGTATAGCGTGAGCTTTGGTTTTGAGGAGGGGTGAGGATTATTAGTATTCTGAAAAAAACCTGGTTGAGCTAATACGCAAAAATGTGTTATTTTTATACATATCATGTTTTAAATATTGAAAGCTTAGGCTCCTTCTAAGACTAGTGAGAACCTATGACTAGTAGAATTCGAGTTTAAGCCTATAAGCCTATAAGTCATCTGAGGGACTTACCTGATGAAAAAACCGAAAATTAATTTTTATTCAAGGATATTGATGGTCAAAGTCTTCCTGAACAGTCGCCTATGCGCCGTCATCTGATAGGCAGGGTACTTCTGATGAATTACCTGCAATTTCTGACGTAAGTGCCTTTATCAGATAGTTATGTATATTAGGTGATGGAGTAGTTGCAGGTGTGTGGGAAAGAGGTGGTGAGAGTGCAAAACAAAACCTATTTTCATTCTACATAAATGAAAATCCATAATAACCCCATATTTTTTATTCAAGTTTATAATGCACTTAAAATTGCTATTTTTCGTTCGCGGCTGTTTAAAAACTGTCTTCAAAGCTACAGTTTAGTTCTCCAATTCCGAGACAAGAAGGGATAGATACCCTGAAACTCTTATTTTGATAATTTCGTAAATCAGGAATAAACTCATTTCGTTCTTTGGTTGCAGCAAAAAGAGTCTTTTAAGATTGTTATCATTTTAATTGACATACAAAATGATACATTACGTAGCAAAACCCGATTTACACTTACGCGATTTTTGATTACGCTACATATTCTTATATTTTCTCTTTATAATTTTAAATCAGCTAGTTGTATGTGTTTGTTTTAACTCATGGGATAATTATTGAAGAAGAAGAAGAAGAAGAGGGGGTGGAGGGGGAAAAAATTCTTTTCTATTTTGCATAAATGACCATTGAGCTGATTAATGATTTATTTTTTTGACTTTATACAATAGTGGATATTGCACATGGAAAATAAATCCTGTTCTTATAGATTAACATCGGTGAATTATCGCCTCCATCAACATCAGCTCAAGAATCTGTTATTTTCAATGATTTTTCAGCAATGGACTCTGGATAGTATTGTAGTTGATGATAATCTAGAATGGCAAAGTGCCTTTTTAAATGAATTTTTTGGGGATATAGCTAGCTTGGAGGACCTAACTTGTTATATAGACATGAACGAGGACCCGGAATGGACAAATAAGTTTATAATTGAATGTTTGGGTGATATCCCCACAAGTGTATCTAAACCGGGTTCTAATGCTAATAGACATAATCAAATTCCGTCAAAAGGCAATGCTGGCTGGCTTGATCAGCTATCCCCAAACACCGTGGAAGGTATCCTTAATGAACTGGGTGATTTCACACCGCACCCCACTAATGCAATTGTACAGACTGGTGATGGTGCTACTGAAGATGTTATGCCACCCCCACTATTCAGGTTGACCAGAGTAGTGACAATGAGACATTAGCCTCACCAGCATTTACACTACCTGATTTGTCATTTTCTAACTCTGCCTTGCATCATGCTAATGTCTACACGGCTGTTTTCGGTGACCCCGTTAATTCTTTAATGCCAGGGGGTATAGTAACAGACCCCCTGGCTATTACTCATTCCTGTGTTAACAATATTCGAGCCCTTCTTGGACAACAGATGGGCGTGTGGGGAGGGAGGGACAGTTTAAAAGCGTCAATAGCTCTAAAAATATATTTTTTAAATGAAAATGTGAGCGAAATTTTCTCAAAGTATTTACATACAGAAATGCTACCAATTCGCCTGCATTTGGCAAATTATGAGGTGTTTTGGGACTGGGTCAACAGCATCATAACTAAACTGGATAATTATGATGAGGGGGTAGTGGGGTGGTTGTTTTGTTTATTGAGAATTTAAGCGTTAATATTTGTAGATTAAAAAAATATTTTATTTTAAGAGGGGGAGGTGGGCATATTGAATTAAAATATCAATCTGATTTAGAGGATTGTCAGGGAATACAATGAACCTGTTTCGATATGAGCCTACAGTGTTTCCAGTATGCATTTTTTATTGCAACCTTTAGACCCCTACATATATATGCTTCTAAGAAAAAGTTGGATGAATTAACAGCTAATGGGAATGGGTCGAAGTGTCCTAAAGTAGATTTCAATTGTCTAAATGGTCAATTTCCCGTAACACTAAAAGGGATAGATATTTTTGAGCGGGCTAAAGAACATTTAAAGATTGGTGTTACGGTTTTACAGCACGAAACAGATTTTGAAGAGGGTCTACGTTCTGATAAAAAGGGTTTATTATTTCCAGTCAGGGCTCCATCTATTGAATCAGTGTAGCATTGGGTCTGGCTTCTCCTTCAGAACCTGATTTAATAGGACATTTTAATCCAATTACAGATATTAGTAGGGTTTTATATGAGGGTAAAAAGGAGAATGGGGGTGTATGCTACTATTGTCCAACATGCCTGTCCCGATTTAGTAGTGATTTAAAGCTAAAACATCACATGAAACACTGTAAAAATCATGGATATCAGGCTGTGAAAACGGTTAGTGGAGATAGGGCGATCTTGCCTTTTAAGAACTTCCAAATCGTATGGACTGCGAGGCCAAACTCACAGACGATTTGGATTTTACGATTCGTCAAATCCAAATCGCGTTAAAATACATGAAGCCATAGAGGGATCTCTTTCGCTCCAGCGCAAAGAGACTCTAGTAATACCATGCAAGTGCTGGATCTAGTTGATTCGTTGGGTTGGGAAGACTGCATGCGCTCGGCATTGGCCAGTCTGATTAAAACAGCGAATGGCGCTATTTCTCGTCTACGCTATACAAACTATTCTCTGGTTCTATCACCAGACGACAGATTGGCCATTAAAAATCGTATAACATGTTGGGTTTTCAAGGTAGAATTTGATAATGGTACTGGTAATGGGGGAAAGAGGAAGGCGATCAACCATGATCATATATGACAGGATATTTCATCGGGAAAAAGTAACTTTAGGGGGGTTGCACATCAATCGTGCAATATAAACGTTAGACAGCAATATTTCGTACCGGTTTTTATACACAATTCTAATTATGATTTAAAGTTTATTTTACCGGCGTTCGCCCGCATTGCCAAGGGGGGAGTTGTAGATAACGCATGGGAAAGATAGTTCTTTTTCTTATAATATCATACCCAAATCATTGGAGAAACTGATGCTGCTAGAATTCATGTGGAAAACAGTAGACAAGGGGAACGCGTGGCTGAATAAAATCCGTTTTTTAGACTCTTTCAGTTTTTCCCCAAGGATTTAAGTCAATTGATTCAGGTAGAGAAAATCGACAATTTTGATAGTTTCCCCCTCCTTAAACAGTGCTTCCCCGATGACGAAATGTGTGATTTATTAATGTGTAAGGGAATATACGCATATGATAACTACAGCTCTACCTCGAGGCTAGATGAGGCATCATTACCGCCTGTCGAAGCTTTTTACAATTCGCGTATGGACAGTCAATGCACCACTGGCGACTATTAAATCGCCAAAAGGGTTTGGGCAAAGGGAGGGTGTAAAAGTGGTTAGGATTACTGTAAACTGTACTTGGCTAGTGATGTACTGACTCTTCTAGACATTGTGTGCAAAAACACGGATAAAATCTATGGGGAATTCGGGTTGGATTTAGGGTACTATTTTTCCACTCCTCATCTGGTAAGGGACTTGATTATTAAAATCAGCAAAGAACAAATTGGTCGGATCGCCGACGTGGATCACCACCTTTTTATAGAGATATCAAGGAGGGGTGGGTATATTTTTCACGGGGACCGTATCATGAAAACTGATCCGACCGGATAATGCACCGATGAAAAGTCAGATGCAGTTTTTTGGATATGAATTCCCTTTATCCGTCAGCGATGTCTCACTACTGTTTTCCGTGTGGCAATTACAAATGGCTTAAAGATCCCTAAGCTTCGAATTTCCCCAACATTGCTACCGTTGAGGAGAAAGGGGTGCAAGGATGGCTTTTTGAAATTGACGGTGAAATACCTATCGAAATCCATGACTCGGTAAAAGACTTTGTTTTCCCGTGCATAAATAGACCGATGGGTAGGGACTCTCTGAGTCTCTACAATGTATCTTTAGTAGAGGATGGGAGTATGAACTAGGTGCCTTCAAAGCAAAACCTTATTGCTGACCTGAACCCGAAAGAGAATTTCGTTGTTCATCACGTGCTATTGAGATGGATGGTGTCCAATGGTTTCAAAGTCACAAAGATTTATAGAGCCCTCCAATTTGATCAAAATCCTTCTATGAAAACATTTATTGACACCTTTGTCATTAAACATTCACAAGCGAAAACGAAGGTTGAAATGGAGATCTATAAATTCCTTTTGAACTCAGCCTTCGATAAAATGTGCAAAAGCGTACGAAACAGAAGTCACTTTGACATTTTAACCAATCCCAAAGACAGTGCTCGAATCATTGCCGACCGACACCTCACATCGTTCGCAATCTAAGACTCTAACTTGGTGCTACTAAATTATAGGAAAAGAAATATCATTTTAATTAAAAATATTGCAGGTGGTGCTATAGTAACAAAAAATTAAAAAAACTCATTGTGTAATTTCATTATTCTGTATGCAAGGTACACTTGTTAATTAAATAGCAAGTTCAACTGTATTATGGAGACACTGATTCACTCCTGTTAAAAGTTAAAACTGAAATTTTGTTGAATGATTTGGAAAATGTAGAGTACATTAGCTCTCGGATGGACTACACCAACTGAAATGAATCCCTCTATCCAGAGCTAGTGAAACGCCAGGCCCCAAATCAATTGCTAATGTTAAAATCTGAAACGGGAAGCGATTTGATATCCATTGGTGTGTTTCCAGGGCCGAAGTTATACTTTGTGGAAACGCACAACAAGGATATCAAACAAGTTTGCAAGGGGGCACCTACACACTTGTAAAAAATAATTTCAATATTAGTGTTTATAGAAACTGTGTGGAACGTAGTTTAGTCCCAAGAGCGTAAGTCATGGCGATTCGATCTTTAAAATTAAAAACTACACAGTAAGAGTGGAGAAAAACGCCATGTCGGCCATATCAGACAAAGTTTATGTACTTGAGGATGGTGTGAAGGTACTTCCACACGGACACTATCTAACTTCAGCTCGAGTTGAATTTATAGAGTATAGAAAACAACTAGGTCTGAAAAAATCAACTTAAATTCTTTCACAATTCAAGGTGGGTGGTGGATGGGTGGTTTTGGGATTTCTTTTTATCAAAATTAATAAATCTTCAATATGTGCTTATGCAAGGCAGAGTTATTTCTTCACAATTTAATGTTCCCGGCCCGGCCCGCAGCAGCGTCCCCCCCCGCAATTTCAGGTTCAGGCTTCGGCCACTGCAGCGGCAGCCCAGGGGCTGGGGAGGTCACATTTCAAATTAAAAGTGATGTTGTTTAACTGTATTTTTTGTAAATAAAATAAATAATAAATGAGATATTATTTTAAATGTATTTATTGTTTAATAAAAAGTGTTTTTTTCCTAGTGTCTATTTCAAATAAATGTTGTGTTTTTTATTATAAATAAAGAAAAAAAGAAACCGTGACATTATTTTAAGTGTTTTGTTTAATAAAAAGTTTTTTTTCCTAGTGCCTATTTCAAATAAATGTTTATGTTTTTGTTATAAATAAATAAATGAAAAAAATCTTGATTATGTGTTTTTGTTTAAAGTGCTTTTTTCTAATTGTTTTATTATTTATTCAGTGCTGCCTTTATGTTAAACATAAAAGAAAATATGATTCTTTATTGGTTTTGTTCTTATTATTCTTGAACAGAGTAGTAATAGGGAAATTATTTAATCATTAAACATCTATAGTTTACAGTTAGTTGTACATGAGCTGTTGAAGCGGACAGAAATATGTATCAATTTAAAACACCATTCAGATAGTTTCTGTGTGGTCCATCAATGTCAGGCAAAACGACGCTCTTAACTAAAATAATTAAAAATTGGGATGAAATATGTACGGAAAAGCCCCCAAAAAATCTACTATTGCTACAGTATTTGGCAGGAGTCATACGATAAAATAAAAGCTATTGCAACATCGGTGCAGATACAATTCATACAGGGACTTGATTTTTTCGACATTATTGAACCAAACTCTTGGCTGATTATTGATGATTTTGCTGAATCCATTGAACAATGGTCTCAGGAAATACTACAATTGTTTACTGTTCGCTCACATTATGAACAGATTTCCGTAACGCTAGTTCTACACAATCTCTTTCATCAGAGCAAATGTATTCGAACACTTGCATTGAACTGTACCTACTATATCATCTACAGAGTTGCTCGTGATTCTAGCTCGCTAATAACTCTCAATAAACAAATTTATCCCGGCATCTCTAAATTTCTACTTTAAGCGTACAATCAGGCAACTAATGAACCCTACAGCTACATTCTATTATATCTTAATCAAAATACACCCGAGGATTTACGTGTAGTCAAACATATTTTGACAATCAAATTACAGTATATATTCCACTGAACAGTAAAAAAGGTTATCAGTTACCGTTATGACACTGAAGAAACTACATGAAAATAGACGTATATTTTCCGTTCTAAGCACTTCAAAACCACCACTTAGGAAAGCCACACTCAAACATGGTATTGACAATGATTTCTTTAATCTAATATCTGAAATTTTTTTAAATTTAACCGAGGACAATATTCAACTGCCAGAAATAGCTAAGCAACAGGCAAAGCAACATCATTCCATTGTGCGTGCCTGGGCTTGTGAAAAGAAAGGGAAAATTTTAAAACGGAACGTCTTCTTCAGGCGGGCGGTAGCTTTTTACACTTTTATTCCCAATAATTGTAGGACTTGTAAACAGTTTCCTCTAGATGGCTAAACCCATAAATTGACTCCAATAGATCTCACTCTTTCACCAGTGGAACATTTTGAGGACAAGCTGAGTAAATTTATTGATAATGAGAATATTGACGATGATAAAAAAACTACTTTTACTTCAAGATGCTCTTCGCCGAGTGGACAAACATAAGCCCTATCGTGCGAGACCTGTCAATGTGAGTGTCATTGATCACAAAAAAGAAACATGTCATCAAGATTCTGCTGCTGCTGTAACAAAACTAAAGAAGGAGTAATTGTATTAAATAGTGTCGACTTTTGGCAAACTAATGCCACACTCATATCGTTAAAAAAGTAAACGACTCATAACATATCTCATGGAAAGTTGTCAAGATCATTTTCAATTTGATAGCAATGGGAAACTAATTATAATTCAAGGAAGAGTTATAATCTACTTGATTTTATCTATGATATGGTTAAAAATCGTAAAAGACTTTTATCATTTGACACTCATCTCTACAACTTTCTAAATGTATTAAACTTCCCCAAAAGTCTTATTAGCAATAGAAAAATTCTAAGAAAATTAAATGAACATAGTACATCATCATCATCATCATCATCAACATTGAAACAAGGATAAGAAGAAGGAGAAGAAGATTTTAAATTAATCTTGGAAAATACTAGCACACCTAGTGGAAACATTGATTTGACGATAAGGAGCACACCGCTGATAGCTAGAAAAAAGGAAAGACGTATTGATATCAACTCAATGTCACCATCATCACCCACTAGTATACAAAAGGGTATGGACTAGTACACAAAAGGGTAAGTTCTGAAAGGTGTTTATGAAAATATTGTTGAAGTGGGAAGTTTAAGGTCCCCCACTACTCTATCCCAAGTCATCGGTGTTCACGCTAAAAGTGTACAAGCCTATCTACAAAATGAATCAAGTTAAACTCTACATAGAAATCATAGGCTTCGTGCTAATCACTATCGAAAAACTAAAGCCTTTTTCCCACTGCACATAATGCAAGCAGAACTCTTAACTCTAGAAGAGATTCAAAGGCGTCATAATGCACCATACAAGTACGTTCTACATGCAATCAGTGTTTTAGTCGCTATGCGTATACCAGTCCATTGCGGACAAAGAGAGGTGTTGAAGTTGCTCAGGTTATAGAAAGTATTCTCGAACAAGATTCATATAAAAAATTTCAAACGGAACAGGTTAGTGAATTTGTTAATCCACATGTCAAAAAGTACTAATGAAATATAATAAAATGCTCTATCATCGTCATAGTCCTATAAAGGTTGTATTGGCCGAACGATTGATAAGAACTATTCGACTTTAAATTTCAAGATATTTTACATTGAAACATACACCTGCTTATATTCATTATTTAGATAAAATCATGTTGATTTATAATCAACGACCCTACTTGTGGTCCACTGAAATTTATAAAGTGGCAAAAATCCTAGACGCCAAACCCATAACTTATTGTCTGCGAGACACTAAAGATGAAGAGATTCTCGGTGGCTTTTATGACCATGAACTGCTCCTCGTTCAGTGAAATCTGTTTAGACAGGGAAAATGGGGATAAGTGTCGTCGTCGTCATTTTTTTTGCACCCACTTTAATCTGAAGATATTTTGGGGGGGTTAATTCAGTAAAAATTACACTTTTTGATATTTTTATCAAAATCCATAAAAGCAACTAAACTACCCCCGCCCCTAGATTTTGAATAATATATTTTGCCCCTCACTAATTTTCATGAGTTGAAGCCAATTTCTCAGTCTGAATTGTCAATAAATGACGTCCGTTTTAACTGTCAGGATCTAATTAAGGCTAAAGAAAATAATAGATACCCGGTTTTGTTGATTATAAATGAGAACAAGGCCAGGTATGCATGTTCCTAAAGTCATCGCCAAAAAGGATGCAATTAAGCAAATTATTTGTTATTATCAAACAGTTCGTGGCAAAGAACTTATAAGGAGCGACCCGGCTCAATAGTAACCGAAACTCTAAAAAACAAAATTTTGATACCAATAGCTACATCAAAAGAATCAGATTTTAATGCTGATTTCAAATACATAACTTTCATCAAGTTTAGTACTACCCATCAAAAGTTACGCTCCTGAGAAAACTTGTCTGATTTTTGAATAAAGAAGAAAACACCCCCTAAAAGATTTAGAACCTTAATGAAAATCACACCAACAAATTCAGCGTATCAGTGAACCCTACTGTAGAGGTTTCAAGCTCCCATCTGCAAAAATGTGGAATTTTGTATTTTTTGCCAGAAGATGGATCACGGATGCGTGTTTATTTGTTTTTTTCCCCAGGGGTGATTATATTGACCCAGTGGTCCTAGAATATCGTGGGAGGGCTCATTCAAACCGAAATGAAAAGTTCTAGTGCTCTTTCTAAGTGACAAAAAATGGAGGGCAACTACGACTCTCCCACGCTCATTTATTTCCCAAAGTCATCCAATCAAAATTTTGAGATATCCATTTTGTTCAGCTTGGTCGAAAATACAATAGCTATGTCTTTTAGGATGACTTAATTCTCAAAAGTCCCCGGGGGGAGGGCTGAAAGCTATGAACTTTACCCAATGTTTACATATGTACCATAAGTAAAATGCGATGTATTTAAAATACCAAAATAAAGTTCCTTCTTTCTAAAGATAATTCCGATTTCCTATAATTAAATTAAACCTAGTTTCAAAAATGAAGTCCTTAATCAGCAAAGAGAAAAAGTGCGGTCACCCCCAGACAAAGAACGGCACTATCCAGGCTTTAGATTTCGCTAAGAGAGTGAGTAATAAAAAATATGCTACGTACAATATTTCTAAGGAAGTTTAAACGATAGGAACCGTGTGAAGGTCTAAATCATCAAAAATAGTTAAGAAACATTATTGAATGACGGGTTCACATCCTTGGTCCACTCGCGCCAATGGTGAGCCAGTTCTCACGGCGCAGGACTGAAGAGCTATGTTTGATAGTGGGGTAGAAGTGCTTTTGGAGATTATTTGGAAAGTCAGAGTCAAAACCACTCAGACAAAATTCTTATATTCTTCCATCGTTGTCACCGTTATTGTCATTTGAAGTGACCCTTTGCTGTCCACCCAAGTATGTAAGTTCAATAAATCTATTGCCTTTTTTGTCTGTGTTTATTTCATTTTATATGTCTGCGTCTAGTCTAATAATAGGTAATTAGTTCGCATGTCTCCAAGGTAAACGCTCCCAGGGAATTGGATCTCCAGATAGCTCGAGAAAAAGAGGTCACGTTTACATGGCTGTACATTTTATTTTCACCCAATAATTGAGCGGGGGGCAGGCCTTGTTGGCGCAATCTTCAGCGCTATAAGTGGCACTATCGGAGAAATTACAAGGTGTAAGTTCATGACCTTTGGGCATAATATTGCCTTTGACGCGGTCAGTATTTAGTACCACATTTAGTATAGCCAGCCTATTTTTTCATACCTACAAACACTAAAAGTTGTCATCGCTACAGCTTGAAACTACATTTCTAACCCCTATGAGCCCATATGTATCTGTGTCTCCGAGGTAATATCTGAACGGTCTGTGGAAACGAGGTTTTAAGAAGGTGGTATTTTTAGATTAATAACCTTGATCTTCACAGAACTCGTTATTGATTAGTTTCCAAAAAATAGTCTCAAGGTATTCAAAATCAGCATTAAAATGCAATTTGATTAATATGTATATTGAAAAAAATGCAACATCTAGTCTAAGTATAAGAAGTAGTGATAGAGACGTAAACCTATTCCTTTAATATCTGACATATTGAAATGGCCGAGTTTGATTATGGACGAATAAAGATACGTTTGATTTAGATACCAATTTTTCTATTGCTAAAAATTGCAAGAGTCAGACATTGGAGTACAATTGCAACCTAACCAAGCCACAAAAACTTTATAATCTAATTTTAAGTATTGGAGATACAAACGTATAAGTAAAGTGATTAGGCCTATAACCAATAGGATATGACAGGAAACCCCTTATATCTCATAGGAGATAATGGCCTCCCCCAAAATAGGTTAAGTAAAAATAAATTTATTTTCAATTGATTCAAAAAAAAATGGAAGAATTTAATGATTTAGTCGTCGCGAAAAATTAGAGATAGTTAGCGAAAGTTAGTCGCGAAGTTAGTCGCGACTAAAGTTCGCGAAGTTAGTCGCGAAAAATATAGAGATAGCAAAATCTATACCAGAGTACAATGGTCAATCAGATATTGAAGAATTTAATATCCAATTGACCCAGTTCTTACAACTAACAAAAACAGACGTTGGAGCGTTAAAAGTCAACAGAGCGTTGGTCATCCATCATCCGCAGGACGTGACCTAGCTATCTCAACCCTAGAAAGTGTGATTGAACCACACTTCTCGTAGAGCCTACTGTTTGAAATACAGTCAGTCAGCCGCGTACCCAAAACAGTTTGTATGAAATTTCTCTGGAAAACATCTGTCAAATCTTTCCCCATTATTCGGAGTGCCCATCCTCCAAAACCCTTTTTGACCTCTGCCATCACTGTAGCCTCCAATATTCTAATCTTGGTTGGCAGACTTACTTTCCTATTCTTCCGAACTTTTTTCCACTGAAAAAAAAAATCCTGAGCCTTGGCTATTCTAATTTTAACATCTTCACTGCTCCCACCGTGTTCACTAATAATGCCATTAAATTAAGTGAAGCTGTCCATTTGATCTGTTCGTTACCCCACGTCACATTTTCACTTATTCCTAGCCTTAGCGACTCAGTCTCTTTAATATTAATGTTCAAACCTATTCTAACACCCTGAACTCACAAAGCCTCTTAAAGTGCGTTCATTTTACTCACATTTTCATCTAGGATGCTTAAATCATCAGCATAATCTAAGTCCAGGACAGTTTTTGGCTGCTTATTGGTTATTAAATAAAAAAAAAGTTTTTTTTAACTGAAAGTAAGGAGCGACATTAAAACTTAAAGGGAACAGAAATTATTTCGTATATGAAAGGAGCTGTCCCCTCCTCAACACCTCACTCTTTACGCTATAGTTTGGCTCTGTCGCACAACTTTATTTTTTTAAAAATAGAAAACTTTAGCGTAAAGAGCGAGGAGTTATGGAGGGGACAGCCCCTTTCATATACGGGATGACTCCTGTTCGTTTTAAGTTTTAATGTCGCTCCTTACTTTCAGTTAAAAAAAACTTGTTTTTTTTTATTTAATTTTTGGACGTTTTTGAATTAATACAGGTTTTGATTTTGGCTCACCGTACATGAATAATAAAAACATAATTTGCATGTTAATGTTACTTTTATTTGGTTAAATGGCTTTCTCGAAAGTTGTTTAGTTTTATTTACGAACGATTTTATTTAGTAATAAATATACGTAACTTACGAATGAACTTACGTAACGAACTTCTATATTCATATATTTTTGATACGTATATTAGGGAGTACGACCCCTAGTCAATACCTCGCTTTTTACGCTAAAGTTCGAATTTTGTTCCAGTTCTTTAAAAATAACCCCTTAATCACAAAAGCCGTTAATTAGAATGAATAGCTCTTATGAAAGTACTAAAAAATCTTTGGCTTAAAGAGCGAGGTGTTGACTAGGGAGCGAACCCAATCATACACGTAATAATTTCTGTCCGTTTTAAGTTTTGATGTTGCTTCTTACTTTCAGTTGAAAAACTTGTTTTTCCCCCGACCCTACCCCCCTCACTAACAGAAAAAATCCCCTTTGAAAACGTCTGCATGGTTCCCAATAACCAATACTATATGTAAACATTGGGCACATTTCATAACTTTCAGCCCTACCCCGGGACTTTGGATGATTAAATCATCCTAAAATGCATACTTAGTATATTTTCGACCATGCTGAACAAGATGGATATTTCAAAATTTTGATCAGGTGACTTAGGGAAAAATGAGCGTGGGAGGGGGCCTAGTTTCCCTCCATTTTTTGGCCACTTAAAAAGGGCACTAGAGCTTTTATTTTCCGTTCTAATGAGCCCTCTCATGATATTCTAGGACTACTGGGTCGATACGATCACCCCTGGAAAAAAAAAATTAACACGCATCCGTGATCTTTCTTTTGGCAAAAAATGCAAAATTCCACATTTTTGCAAATAGGAGCTTGAAACCTGTACAGTAGGGTTCTCTGATACGCTGAATCTGATAGTGAGATATTCATTAAGATTCTATAGCTTTTAGGGGGAGTTCCCCACTTTTTCGAAAATCAGGCAAATATTCTAAGGCGCTTAAATTTCGATTGGTGAGACTAAAATTGATAAAACTTATATATTTGAAATCAACATTTAAAGCTGATTCTTTTGATGTATCTATTGGTATGAAAATTCCGTTTTTAAAATTTCGATTACTATTGAGCCGGGTCGCTCCTTACTTACAGTTCGTTACCACGAACTGATTGATATAATAAACACTTGAGAATTTTTGACGTGCTCATAAGACAAAAACTAGTCAAGTAACTTTTTTTTAACAAGGTATTTCCTTTGTCTCGCTAGGCAAACAGGGGTTTCTCACTCCGTTAAAAATATCTCTGAATAGATTTTTTGGGGTTGAGGGGCAAAAAAAGGTATCTAGGTTGGGTTAGGTTACGTATATAATATACTGCGCTCTGAGCGACCCCCCGTCTATAATTCTTTGCTGTAGTTTTCATAGCTTTGTTACTAAATTATTATATTTTCATCTTATTTTGTTTTATTTCATTAGCATTAAGCAAACTTCACTTTTCGAGTGTTCATTACGAAACCGATAAGTACCATTTTTTCTTCCGCATTTGATTCTGTGTTCTCCCTTTGCCTTTGCTGTGCTCCGTAAGACAAACCTCATCAAAATGATCCATGTAAAGGGTATAGAACACAACCCTGCTTTATTCCTGATTTAATACGAAACCTACTAACAACTTTATTTTCTACCTTAACCGCAACAATGTTATTCTCATATATACCACTAATCACTTTAATACATTTCCAGTTCCAGTAACGGTTACACTGAATACCGTTTTATGTCTATAATTCTCTTCACAAGCAAAGCTCAGTCTCCTAGTGCTACATGATATAACTGATAACAACAGAAAAATAGAATGGGTTGGTACCGCTTTTACGTGCACACAAAATTTCTAAACTGTGAGAAAAATATACAAATTTTGTTTAAATTCACTTTATTCTATTCTCGGAGGGTGTTTCGTACAGCATGCTGATGCTGAGATAAATGTCACACAAGTAGTGCTGGGGTTGTGTCAACTGCGAAAAATTTCAGTCATAATTCTTAGCACAGTTATGTCAATTTTGTTTTTTGAACTGATTAAAAGAACTGTTTAGAAAAACGAAAATAGCGAGAAGTCAGCATAGAAGTACACAGAGGCAATCCTAGAATTGTGAGTTAGTATATGAATCCAAAACGTAAGGAATAGGACGTTATCAGCGCTTATTAGGCATTTCAATTACAAATAAGAGAATCGGAGTTTCAATTAAATACTGAAAATACAAATTAAAACAATTAAATTATTCCTGGAGTGGAACCCTTTCTACAGAATTCCATGACCAAACTACAACCGGTTTGTCCTATCTAGTTACCTATCTAGTTTAACCAGTTAAAAAAGATAATTTACTCAAATTAAAGAGCAAATTTGGCACTTAAAACGAGCAACAGTTTTAAATCTACTTTATAAATCACAGTTTTTTTTCCAAATTATTGGAGGGGGACTGCCTCCTTCCTCCCCCCTCAATGACGCCACTGCTGAGGATTAAAGGTGTTTGATAGCTCATGCACTTCTAATAATTCATCTAAGAGCGAAAATTTGGTCGACACATCCTCTACGCCTTATGAAACCGCGTTGTTCTTCTTCTCTTAAAATTTTGCCTACAGGATCTTTAAATCTAAAAGTATTATCATATTAAGTAATTTGCTACCTACAGAAACCAGGCTAAGGCTTCTATAATGACCATACTCACTCTCGTCACCTTTCTTATACAGTGGTTTAATTAGGGTTTTCCTAAAATCGCTAGGCACTTCACTTTTTTCAAAAATCATGATGATAATCATAAGTAACTTTTCTAACCTCATAGCCACTATATTTAAGAAATTGATTTATAATACTCTCAGTTGCCTGCATGGGCACCCATAGGCTGAATTTTAGGGAGGGGGGACTTATGCGTACCATAGACGTATTATCAAACAGACACTAGACCGCAGAAATTATAAATCTATGGGGCTTACCTGGTCTAATCGGCACTTTCAATGTTTTATCATTGAAATATCGAGACAAAATATCATAGGCAGTGCGACAGCGCTACCTAATCAAAGAGCGATGTGGGCACAATATATTATTTATTTTTTAGGCCAGGGTGCATCTCATAGAAAGTAATGTCAAAGAAACTCCAAAAAGAGCTCATGGAGGGCAGCCCGCTCCCCCCCCCCCCGACATCAATAACTTCCCCGAACACTTCCAATCAAAATTCCGAGATAGTTATTTTGTTTGACGTAGTTTAAAAGCCCAGATATTAAGTCTTTGAGGATGAGACCCTCCCCTCCCCACCCCTCCGCAGTCCTCAGGGCAAAAGTTGTAAGCTATGCCCCAAGGCCATATACGATTCTTACGGAAACGATGGTCACATAAACTTCGGAGGGGGTTCATTGGATTGGAAATCGGAAGTTTAAGTGCCATTTTTAAGAGCCAAATTTATGGGAGGGCAACTGAAACTTTAAGGAGTTATTTAGGGGTAGTTCCAATTAAATCGAAAAACCATATGCATGCTGGTTTTCAGAAAGACATATAAGCAATATCATAGGCAGCACTACTCTATAGAAGCAAGAAATATTATTGAAACATTAAAAGAAGCTAATTCAATTCAAAATTAAAAGTTCTAGGGTCCCTTCTAAGAGTAAAAAGAGAGGGCAATCAGCCCGTTTCTCAAGCTTATTTATTTCCCAAACACATCCAGTCAAAATTTTGAGACAACTGTTTTGCTCAGCGTAGTAGAACGGTCCAGCAACTATGTCTTAGGGATTTTTTATTTATGTTAAATTTCTTTTTTGACCTTCAATTTTAATTTTTTTTACCTTATTATGTATTTATTTCTTTTGACAGCTAATTTGGCTTGATTTTAAGTGTTTGTGTTTTATTTTATGTATGTGGCCTTGAATAAAATTTCGGCTATGTTTTTCTTCTTGACTGTGATTTTCTTTTATCCCCCCCCCCTTCTTCTTCTATTTTTATGTTTCTATCCTAGCCATTTATCAAATTCTTATCGACCATTTTTATTCTTGATTGGTGTTTCTTTTCTTGCTGCATTATTTGTTTCTTCATTTTGCTTTTTCTATTTCTCTTTGACATATGAAGAAAATTCGTCTCTATTAGAGCTTGTGGATAGCCTTTGGGAAATAAATATTATCTTATATTGGGCATGACGACCCCAAAAAATTTTGCATTTGGCCAATTATACAATGTAAAAAAATGCTGATTAAAAAATAAATAAAAATTTTTTTTTTCTTTTTGTGTTGGCAAATAATAAAATTCTGAATTTTATCTCCCACGACTGGGGGTATTAAGTTGAAGCCTTTGGGGCTACTACTGTTACTACTTCTGCTCTTACAATTTAAATAAATAAATAGAGTGTAAGTGTATCCAGGATGTCAAAGAGCATAGATAGAATGTTTTGGGAATGATATTAAGTTTTATTTTTTCAGGTCAACTTGAGGAGGTATCTAATTAAAATATACTATTTGTGTCAGGATTAAAAATTGTTGAAAAAATTTCTCCCAACATACAAATAGCAAGCCAAACTATAAATTCTTATAGAAAAAAATCGAAAGATAAAAAAAATTCATGAAAATGACTATGTCAAAAAAAACGAGCAGAAATTAATTTAAAAAACCTTTTTCCACTAAAAAAGTTTTTCAAGGAAAAGTAAAGAGTTCCATTAAACCAAAAATGGGCAGAAATAAAGTCAAATAATCTTCCAAGCTTAAAAATACCAAAAATCACTATCAATAAGTAAATGAAACTCAAAACGAACATAATTAGAATAAAAAGCCGAGTCAAACTCAAAACAAGCAAAAATTAACATTACAAGGGCTGACAACCCCCCATGCCTTTTCAAGATCAGAACATATTTTGCGCTTTACTGTAAATAAAATACGTTTAAATATTTTCTTTTTTTTACTTAAATGAATGCAAAAACTTTAAAACCTTAGGGAATAAATATCAGTATAGGTATATTAAACTAACAATCCACGGTTATTTGTTTTTTGTTTTTCAGTAAAGCCTAAATTATTTTCTGGTCTTGAGAACGCATGGGGGCGGTCAGCCCTAGTAATGCTAATTTTTGCTTGTTTTGAGTTTGACTCGGCTATTTATTCTAATTTCTGTTTCTTTTGGGTTTTATTTATTCGTTGGTAGTGATTTGTGGTAGTTTTACGCTTGGAAGATTATTCGACTTCATTTCTGCCCATTTTGGCTTAATGGAACTGTTTACCTTTTTTGAAAAACTTATTTTGTGGAAAGTTGTTTTTTAAATTAATACAAATATAACGGACTGTCATTCAGCTTTGGGGGAGGGGGGGCTGGAGCCCCCTTGCCCCCCTCTCCTCCTCTTATGGATGTCCCTGGTACCTGGGGCCTTATTATTTTTTATCCTTTTAGTACTGTCACAAACTCTTCCTCACCAAATAAATCTTCCTTCAAATCCAAGGTTCCTTTTCCTTTTCCACTATTTCCTTTTCCTTTATATCTTTTCCTGTAACTCTATCCGGTTTAGCACATTTCATAGCAATGTTGAAGCTGAAATTTCCGTTGAAGCTGAAATTCCCGTTGAAGCTGAAATTTCCATGACTTGATAAGAGGAATGTTCAACTGACCAAAAGACAATATGTTAATACTACTTCTGTTTCTAATGCTAGTGCTATTATTGTAAATACTACTACTAGTATTACAGTAGTAAGGCAATAATAGATACTGGACGAGATTGCGTAATATGCCTTACCACGGGCAGTCATCTATTACTACAGACGGTACATGCCATACCAGACTGGTTTCTGAGGCAACACCTATTTCCTGGACCAATCAGAGATATTTCTGTGAGAATTCCCTTGGGACTGTGGATTTTCTTATTGATATTTTCATAGCAGTGACCTATAGGATATAGGTCAAGATCAAGGTCAAGAGTGATAATATTGGAGAAAAGCCATCAAGCTAAGCAGTACAAATATAAATTGGACATACGATACGAAATAAGCCAAAATTCAAAAATAGTTTTCGGAACAGAATAGGCAATTACGCTGCGATAAAAGTGATAGGAGAGAAGTAAGCACTTCTGCTTCAGGGGCGAGAGAGTTGTCTGCAAGAGCCGTGGTACCTGCTGGACTTGCCCCTTAAACTGCGGGGAAAAGGTAGACAGCCTCCACCGCTTCCCTTACTTCTCTCGTAAGTGAATTTCTGCTGTTATCATTTTTGGCTCCGTCCACGGACTGATCTTGGACTCTGTGTGATTACGTTCTGTACGAAATATGCCGCCGGATGATACTGGTCGCATAAAGCGGGAAATCAGAGTACGGATATAATGAGCAAAGCTGCAGAGTTCTTCGAGTTGGATGATAGACGGAATGCAAAGAAATTACTGTGGTCTGAGGTAGGCCAGTCAACTAGGCCAACTAATCGTGATAAACCTACTGACCACATATTCGATATCATAAAAGCACTGAATTACTGTGATGACAACAAAGTCAATTTGCCGTGTTTTTTTATCTATGGGCCTGACGAGGCTCCTGTGATTACCAGAGAAATCTCAGCGAAACTGACCAGGAAAGTGAATGAGCTTAGTGCTAAGTTTGACAGTTTTGTGAGATCCGCGAATCAGTCCCAACCGGCAGCATCCTCTGTTCCACTTCAAACTGCAACAGAGCCGACTTATGCAGTCGTCCTAAAGAATCCCCAAAAAGAAATGGACGATCTCATTTCATGAAAGGATTTTCTCAATAAAGCATATGGAAACAACTCTGGAAATATTGTGGAACTGAAAACTCGCAAAACCTACTGGAAAATGGTTCTGAACGATCAAGAGGCTGCGAAATCAGTTGCACAGGCTATTGCTAAGTCCGACTCAAGTATTAAAGCAAAGTGTCCAGTCCTGCGTTCTTTGGGATAATCAGACACGTACCCACCAGTGTTAGTGAAGAGGATCTATGTAGTCTTGTGAATAATTGTGCTGAGGCCTCTCAAATCGGTAAAATGAAATCGTTCGGACTGAAATCTGGGACCAAGCAGCATCTAGCCTCCGCGATGAAATATCCGCTTATAATAGGCTACAAACGAATTCCAGTCGAGGGCTTTCATTTTCTCCCAAGGCGTTGCTATAAGTGTCAGTCCTTTGGGCATATTGCAAAGGACTGTTCTAATAAAGCAAGATGCTCAAACTGCGGAGGAGGCCACACTAATTCTAAAGACACCCCGTGCCAGAACCAGATGAAGTGCGCTCTCTGTGGCTCCAATAAGCACCCCTGCTACCGTTTTTGTTGTCCAGATGTCAAAAAGGCCCTATCTTAGCGATGACTAGCTCCAGCACTTTGAAAATAGTGACGTGGAACATAAATGGCGGAGTATTATCTAAATAACCACTTTTAGAAAATATTGCTAACAAATTTGACATTGTGTGCGTGCAGGAACATTTCCTGTCGGCTGAGGGACTGCAGCTCTTACAACTAAGCGAAAACGTAAATTTGTTTGGCATTCCTTCTAGGAGCTCGGGAAGAGGTTGTCCCTCTGGTAGTGTTGCTATCATTGTCCATGCCTCGCTTCGTGCCTCAACGTTTAAAGAAGCGGACTTTTATATTGCAGTGAAAATTGAAAATACTGTTGTGCTCTCAGTCTATATGCCAACGAACTACAGGAATGTCCAATCTGACAATAAGTTTAATATTGTTTGTGGGAAAGCAGCCGTTGTTGCTACATTATACGTGGCGGAAAAACTTTAATGTATTATTGTCAGAGATATGAACTCCAACCTCTCTGATGATTAGAATTAGAGAAGTCAAATCCTGCTCAATCCCTGCCCCAGTCTGAAGGTACTGAGAAACAGATTACACTTCACGTATGTGCATAATTCCGGTTCCATGTCCTCGCTCGACTTTCTACTCTGCTCTCCCGACATGAGGACTCACGGTGACTGTTAGGTTGATATCGGCTTCTGTGTTTCTGATCACCTTCCAGTGGCTAATACCTTCATTATTAATGACCTCCTGAATAGTGCCGCCAAATGATGCTCCAAAGGAGAAAAAGTGGTTCCAGAAGACTGAATAGCAAAAAGCTAATTTAGCCATGTTCAGGTCTGTGTGTGACGGAATCCTGGAAAAGATTAAAGTCCTTTTTCAGCTACTACTCCAAAGCTTGCCGATTGCATTTGATGAGAAACAAATACTACTAAATATCTATTATCGTGAAATAACCCAAGCCTTGCGTTATGTCGAAAAAACCACTGGTCCCATTCGCAAAGTGAAAATTGGGTCAGAAGTTCCAGCATGGTCAGAAAACCCAGCTTTGGTTAATGCTTGTCGACAAGCTAAAATGTGGTATAGTGTGTGGATTGATTCGGGCCGTCCTAGACAAGGCGTTGTAAACAGTGTTCGATTGTATACAAAGCGGCAATTCTCCAAATGTCTCGCCTTGCATCGCTCTCGTGTGATTGATGAAATCAGTGAGTCGCTACGAGTCGATCCAAATAAAATTTGGAAATTCATCAAGAAGAATCCATCTGAAAAAGCGCCCAGTAACGAATCCGCCCCTAGTGAAAGTGAATGGAATAGTTATTTCACGAGTGAGTTTGCTGCACCTGATCCTGAATTGGAGTGCAAGTTTGAGAGAGACCTTGATCTCTGTTTAGAATCTTTGGAACCGGATCTTGACCACGTAGTGAGTGTGTCAGATGTTCGTTCGGCTATCCGTAAACTAAAAAAGAAGTACTCTAAAGGAGTAGATATTATCTGTGGTATGCATCTGATTCTCGGTAGTGAACTGTTAACAGTACATCCAGCACTTATGTTCCAAATGATTTTTAGTTGCGGTCTAGTGCCAGATATTTTTTGTACCGGTGTATTCACCCCTGTCATCAAGAAAGGTAAAGATCCATCTGAATGTTGTTCTTACCGCCCGATAACCGTTGCTCCCGTTTTTTGTAAATTGATGGAGTTATTAGTTATTGAGGAGATAAAGTATGTTTGTAGTACGCCAGATTCGCAGTTCGGTTTCAAGAGAAATATTAGCCGCGAGCACGTGCATAGCCTATTGTCTAATGTTTTGTTGGATGCAGATACTAAAGGAGATCCGTGGTACTTGCAGGCCACGACGTCCGCGGGGCTTTTGATTCGGGTATCCATGCACAACTGCTTGTCTCTGCGTTTAAGAGAGGTCTTGACAGATCTATAATTGCTACTTACAGGAACATGTATTTTAAGTTGAAGGTTAGAGTAAGGGTACTAAAAAACCAGAGCCCGACAGTATCCGATTTCCTCATACCAGTACGAAAAGGCATTCGCCAAGGGGGCTTTATCATCACTGCCTCTTTATAACAACAGTATCATCGAGCCTCACAAGACGGTGAAAACGTGCTTTATTTTTCGTGGAATTGATTTGTCTCTTGTTAATTATGCCGATGATATTTCAAATCTGAGTAGATCCGTCGGCATAGAGAATAATTGCAGTGTTGTGTCTAACGAACGTGCTAGCATAGGCCTAGAATTCAACTCTAGCAAAAGCGAGGTGGTCGTCTTTAATTGTCGTAAGAATGAGTCGGTGCCTGTCATATTTGGACTAGGTAGTAATACTATTACTGCAGCAGCATCAATGACTTACTTTGGTTTGCCAATTGGGTCTAATCTTAAAGCTACCCGATCCTGTCTAATAAATGATATCAAACAGAAAGTCCGAAAAGCGAATGGGATGATTTTGTAATGCAAACACCTAATAACCGCCGCATTCTAGCACAGATCTTCAATTCCTTTGCCACCCCTCATATCTTAGCTTTGTCACCTTTCTGGTCTTTGTTTACTTTTGATGATAAAAAAAAAACAATCCGTACATTGTTCTATAAGTTTGCAAAATATCTGCTTAGCCTTCCCCCTGGCAAAGAAACCGCCAGATTTCAGCACGTTACGAACTCGATGACCCCTTCGTCGTGATTGCGACCAGGAGGGAAAAGCTCCTGAAGTCTTTAGACCCAACGTATAGTATGTATGAAGCTATAGTCAGCAATGTGTAATGGTTTTCTTTTTATGTAAAGAGTTTCCCCATTGTTTTTTTTGTTGTTTTTTTTTAGTTATTGAAGTATTAATTTAAGTTGTTCGTTTGTGCGATTTATTTTGTTGTTTTCTTTTTATATTTTCTCTACTCCATTTTTACTTTTTTGTATTGCTAAAGATGGGTAATAAAAGTCATTCATTCATTCAAAGACTGCGCACTTAAAACTCCCAAACAAAACACTAAGTTGATAAGTTTTAAACTCAAACTTCATACCACAGCTACTTAAAGATGCATGGTTTGAAATAATTTTTCAATTCCAGACAACTACGTTCTACAAACACTTCCATAAACCGATACGTTTAACAAACTTCTAACTACACAAGCTTTAAACAGATACTACTAACTACATCTACCTAAAACTTTCTAATCTACGACAATATTTTGACTTCAGATGACTGCAATCTTTTAGCTTCCCAACAAAAACTAAGTCCAGTAAGCATCAAACTACAGCTACAAACTCCAAAGTTCGAACAGTGAATTTAAAAGGTAAGCTTAAAAATTATTGACTTTACAAAGTATTTTGGTTTTCCACAAACTGCTATTTAAATTCCTGGATAAAACACAACATCTAATAAGCTCCAACTCTCAATCTGCGTAAACTAAAAACTGCATCTTCTCAAAACTTGTTTATCTTAAACAAATTGACTGTAGGCAACTACACATTCCAAACCCTACGATACGATACAACAATACGTCTGATCGGCCCCTTTTGTAAATCAAAGACATGTCTTTACCTCGAATCATTTCAACATATTTCTGAGACTCATCCATTTCCATTATAACAGCCTGTCGAATCCCGAATGGTTGGAGTTCATTCAAATTTTCGACAGTAGTCCCTCCACATGAACAAATTATGTCCTGAAAACAAATATAATTTAAAAAATGAAATCAGAATAAATACAAATTATGGTAACAGGTTGAAGTTTATTTGTGGGCTCAACATAAAAAAAAGAATAAATGATGTTCCGCATTCAAATCAAATGAGTGAAACATAAGCTAAAATTGATATATCTACAATAATAAATTTAAGTGTATTGAGGGCTCCAAGCACAAGAAAAAAAACTTCAGCTGCTCACACAAGCCAGATCTGCTCACCTCAAACATGGTCAAATAATGTCGTGTAAACAAATCAAAAGAGCAAAATAAAAGCAAAAGTAAACACAAATTATTATTATAGGTATAAATTGGACTACATTTTCATTTCAACAGTAAAAATATTTACTGCACAGAGGGACCCAAATATTTAAAAAAAAAAGAAAAATAAAAGCTGTTCGTATAAGCCAGATCTTTTTAGCTTAGACACAGGCAAATCAATTCCTGTAATTAACGAAGCCTTAGCAAATTAGCGAAACAAAGTAAAAATAAATATAAATATGATAATAGGTTTAAGTGCATTAAAGGCTCGGCGTAAAACTGATTTCAAATGTTGTGTTCTAACCGAGATTTCTAGGACAGGAACCAGAACTATTTCTAGGAAAAGGAACAACGGTTGTGAAAGTCCAAAAAAGCTGGTTCATGTATAAATGCTATGGCCTCACTTTATCAAATCATGAAATTTTGGCCACCGGTGGCCAAAATCTTGAGCAATGAATTTATCGGTACATCCAACTTGCATCTGTCTTCATTAGCACGAAGCTAAGAGCAAAGTTGAGAGGGTGACCAAGAGGAGTGGTTAGCTCATTCGGATTAATCCTTTTCAAGATGGATTAAGCCTGTGAATTTTAATAAATACTATCTTTTTATGAAAAATTATAGTACAAGTTCTTCTTATATAATTGATGTTGTACATTTTTCAAATACAATAGTCGCTAATGTTGCAACTGCTCTGCAGTTCCCTTAGTTCCCCCCCCCCCCAAATGTTTCCCAATTTTCTCAATTTTACCTTTGATCCTTAATAATTAATAGATAGTATTAGTATATATATATATATATATATATATATATATATATATATATATATATATATATATATATATATATATATATATAGTATAATATATATATATATATATACATATATATATATATATATATATATATATATATATATATATATATATATATATATATATATATATATATATATATATATATATATATATATATATATATAAATAATATATAATCTTTCCTGAAGTCACTTCACCATCAACAAATCCATTCATCCCTTTCAGCGAAATCCATTTCGTCCTCTCTTAAGCTTTTTCCAAGTGACACCAATACACGAAAATGAAAGGAGGAGAGGGGGTGGGAGGTAAATGAATGTTTTTTTTTTAATTTAGTATGTTGATTTTGTCAATGAAATACCAAAAGGAATATTTCAATTAAAATACCAAAAAGCTTATTTTTCAAAATCTAGGGGACATGGGGACTCACTGCCCCTTTAAAAAGTATTTTTTACTCTGTATTTCCATTTTTGCACTGAGACAGGTTAAACGGAGGTCTCGATCGAAATATTTGCAATATATTCTTTATCACAAGCTGAAATTATCCTCTTGTTTCCACCGTCAATTTTTTTTTTCATTTTGTTATTCCCCCACTCAATTTAGCACTACTGCTTTTTTGTTACTTTCGGTTATTTCTCACAGTTTCCTGTCGCAAAAGTAAAATGTGAACAAAAAAGGGGTTAGATTCGGAATCGAAGCAAAGACTTACTCCATGCAAGGTAGACATCTTAACGACCATCCTATCGTATCATATAAATCAATCTTATTTAAATATCAAGATACAAGTACAAGAATTCTAAAATTCACCTCCGCTATAAGTTGTGTAATTGTATTAATTAGTTAATCAATTAGCACAATAGCAATTTTAATCGTATTCTTCACAAGTCAACCAAGGATTCACAAATTTTCAGACCTTTCATAGGAACTTGTTAATTAAAAAAAAAAGAATTTACATTTACAAATGACGAATGGTCGTGATTTGTCAACTTTTGACGATTATGAAGGGCATACCTCTAAATCTTCTTTTGACACTTCGTTGGTTGGGCCAAGGATATGAAAAGTGCATCCTTGAAACACGTCACAACCATGTTCTTTCACTTTTCGGATCGATTCAGTCTGGAACAATTCCTAGGAGAAAATAATAAAAACAGGTTAAATAAACGTTGAAAAAAAAAGAAATTCTAGGCATATAAAGCAATCTAAGAAAAAGATACGTTCTAGGTAAAATTCGATGCTAAACCTAACGGGGACACCAATTCACGATAATGTCGCAGGGGGGGGGGGGGGCAAAGATCATCCAAATTTGTGCTTAATGAAAGTACAAAAGAAATTTTATCCTAAAATCTAGGGGCAATTTCGTTGTTTTCAATTTTTTCAGTAAAAATACCCAAAAAAGATAATTATCAAAATCCATAGGGGGGGGGGGTAATATCCAGGGTTGGGCCAAAAATTCAAAAAGGTAAAGGCGCTCTCTCTCCCAAATTGGCGCCTCTCAATGTTACTTTTATCCGGTTTTCGTAGATTGTACCTTTCCTTTTAGAGTAAAAAAAATTGATTAGTTGCCAAAAAACTTAGTTGTCAAAAAACTTAGTACATGTAAAACCTGTCCAACAGCTTAATATGTAATAACTTCAGTTTCTTTTTCGTATATAACGACAAGTATATAAGATAAAAATAAATCCTAATCTTATATGACAGGAAAAACAAATACCGAGTAAGTAAAATAAATTAACTAATGATGAGTGACTAAAAGAAATAAAATGAATAAGTAAACAAAATAAGAAACAAAATTCTCACATAATAAGATATATTTCTATCTAATTTTTTATTATTTATTTGTAAACTCGTTATACCAAAAAAGAAGGAGCAATAATAATAATAAACAGATAAAAAACTCACTGGAGATAAAAATTAAACACTTCTTACCATACATGAAGTCTTATCACTACATCACAATACAAATTCATAATACATCACAATTTCAACAGATTACTGTGTCAGTGCCGATGTCCAATGATGATTCAGTTTTTATAGAACTGTGCTTAGAAACTTGCTATTCTATGGCAGCAATGGGGTCAACTATGTAAAATTTTCTTAAAAAGATAAGAATTGCGAATCCATGAGAGTGACGTAATAGATATTTCGAGAATCGAATGAAAACTGAACAAAGTTTTGACTTGTCTGAACATGTAAAAAGTTTCCAAAAAGGTCCAATGTATAGACATTCGAAAGTAAGTAAGTAAGTAATTCGAAAGTAAGGCATTCGAAGGGCCGAAGCTTATACGATAGTTCAAATCGACGTTCAATGTAAGCTATTAGTATCGACGAACGTAATGCTTTATCGACGAACCAATAGGTAGACCGAGATAAGGGATGCGATCAACTAGTTGTATCTGCTGATCCCATTGATCTCAAAAGGAATGTCCACTGGCAGCATTTAAACAGTAGATAACAGCTTCAGACTTTTGGATATTGAACTAAAGGCCAAGCTTTGCATACTTAGATTGCAGTGATACAAAAACCTTACTAATGTGCTAGAACGTACACCTCAAATTCAGAATATAGTCTGCATAGCAGATGAGCGACAAATAGCAATTACAACTAATATTTCCTTAAAATTACTGGCTTTTGTAGATGATGGGTTCTTCCTACCTAGGAGTGTGGCTGATTTGATGGAAGTGGTGAGAGGTCTCAAGTGGTAAGAGGAGCATTTCCTTGTAAAAAAAAATACACAGAAAAAAGAGCCAGTTACTAAACATAAATGAGTGTGCACGATTAGATGATAGTGTCTGGGTCGTGGAGGCTCAGTCGGTGAAAGTATTAGGTGCACTTTTTGAAAGAACGGTGAGTGTGGAAAGAGCGTGTGCAAAAGATTGAAGGGTTGCTGGTAGCCCGTCAAAGAACACACTTCGTGTCAGGTTTGAGCGAGTAGTGTATGCAAACACGTATGCCCTCCCACTGCTATTTTATCTGGCACCAACTTTTAGTCTCGAAGAAAAGAATGCAAAAAAAGTGGAAAGGAGCATGTGGTGTTTCCTTGGGAGGGGAAAGCTGGAAAAACTAAATAAAAAATATTGTATGTGCTCCGAGAAGAAGGAGGTTTTGGTGTCATAGATTTCCGAAAGGTGTGCCAGTCTCTGAGAATTAGAAACGTTTGTGAAGTAATCTGTAGTGAATGGATCGACGATAAAATAATAAAAGGATAGGCCTTAGCGGAAGGAAATACCAAGGATGAACTAGCAAAACAGAAAATAATCAGCGATGTGACAAACAAAATTCATGAAGTGATATGGTGCATTGAAGAGATGAAAAACCTAGGCGTGTTGAGTGAACACGTGAAAAATGTCGAAAGGAAAAAGATAATGGATGGATATTTAGAGAAAACGAAAGAAAAGGTGGATTTCTAGATGAAAAGAAAGAAACCCTTTGTGAATTTCAAGTTATCGTTTGAGAAAATGCATAGTATACCGTCTAGTCAGTTTATGAAGGAATTTATGTTTATTTTTATTCATGAGATAATGCCGCACCAACATCGAGTGAGTGCTTTTACTCGAGACGAAGGCCCAAAGTAAAAGCTACGTGACGAAACAGTGATAAATGGCCTAAAGTACGAATTTTTCGATTGTAAATATAAAGATGGAATTGTAGATAAATGTTTTAGTGCCTTAAGTGTGAAGTGGTTTTGAACACTGAGGAAGATAAGATAAAGTTGATTAAATTGAATGTGGGAATTCCCAGAAATGAGATGAGTGACCAAGCTGTGGTGTTGATTGTGATGAAATTATGTGAATATGTATGGAAAAGAAGGAAGAAGCGAAAAGGGATTGAATTAAGAAGGTTCTTTTCAAGTGTAGGAGAATGATAGTGCGTTTAAGTGCGAGTGAAAGGTGGAAAGAGCGAGTGCGTATTGTGTAGATTGAGTTGTTAGTTGAAGAATTTATTGGAAAAATGCAGGTCATGTTTGAGGAGATATGTTGTGAGTGTGTGTTTGTGTGTGAGTATAAATGGGCAAAACAGCGTTGTCAGTTTTTGATACTGTTTTTTTTTTAGTTAATTAGTAACGGAAGCATTATTTAAAGGAAAAAAAAATATGAAAAGATAAAGTTGAAAAGTGCTAGCACTCTCTTCCGATGTTTTTGTAGTTTATTTGTAAATATTTTTGTGCATTTTACTGTAAAAGAGTTATAATGATAGAAAATGTTGAATTTTTTGTTTTATTATAATATAACACATTTGATAGGTTGTTTTGAATTTGTTTTTATTATTATTATTTATTTTTAGAAGAGTGACACGTGGGACCACCGTCCAGAAGAGATTTGAGGTATGGTAAGAAATAGCGACCGTATGAAGGGCTTCCTGATGGTGGAGGACGCCCTTTTCCCCGGGAATGGCAAAAAAATTTTTATAGGGAAGTTTTTTGGTAGTATATGGGGACTTGAATGCACCCAGTTCAGCTGCTAATTAATGTTGGAACAAAGAGTAGGTGACGTTTAAAGTTAAATCTAGATGTATTTTGAAAGTGGAATTTGTCATTACTGAGAGGAGAGGAGGTGGGATTAAAAAAAAAAAAAAACAAGAAGAAAAAAAACTACGAATAACTGTACAAAGAAGGAAAGGAAAGATACAACAGAAGGTAATCCCCTCCACTAGGATATTATTTATAAACACACCTGAGTAAAGAGACGGAATCAAGAGTGGGAGGGGGTGTCATACCCGTGTCCCCTAAAATTTTAGGATTTTTCAATTTACCCTATCATTTTGCATTTTTATTAGAAATTTACTGGTAAACCCGACGAGGATAGGCCATGTATAAAGGTTGGAACTGTTCCGGTGTTATGAGATGGTTTGGGGTCTTCGTTCTGCCATAAGCTGCTTCTTCCGTCCCCATCCCCGAGAAGGGAATCATGCTTGTGTGGCATCATAGTGGCGTCAGAGTACACATTTGACGAGTTTTCCAAACCCAAACCGTGACTGCAAACTGCAATGCAGGGTGCTATATGGGAGAGGCACACATCGAGGAAATAACAGTATAGTAAACGACATTTCCAGAGGAATTGTCTTGGCCTTTTTTAGGTACCCGTATAGCTGACCGTATTTCAAACAATCTGTTCGATTAATTAGTTTCTAACCCGCTTTCTATGGCTATAACAAGAGAAAGGTTGAGCTGGCTAGGACACATTCTGCGGAAGAAGGATGACATATTGTTTAAGATCGTCCGTTTACTAAACGTAAAGCAGGTCGTCCCCGAGTGGGGTGAAAGGAACTAGTAAAGAAGTATTTAAGGAAGATTGGAGCTTCTTAGGAGGGTGTAAAGAGGGAGGCTTTAAATAGATTCGGATGGAGGAGGAGCGTACGTAGCTGTATTAGCCTCAGACGGATTTGTGCTACAGTGAATTATAAGCAGTAGTAGCAGTATCACATGTATTTTGCGTTCTTTTGAATGTCCCCCTCCCCCCCAAAAAATTGCATTATATGACTGGATAAAAATAGCATAGAAATCTTGAAAACTGTGGCTGCCTTTTCAAAATGAAGATCTTCATCACTTCCCCTCGCCCAAAGACTGAACAAGTGTTATACATCAAACAACAAACAGCTGTTATACAAACAGCTCAAGAAGGTATATTATTCCCTTGAAAGTTTATTTGTCTTTGAGAGTCAACAGATTGTTAGCATTTATTTTCAAAGAAGAGATGCATTGTCAAATATAACTAATAAGTTCTACTTATTTCTTTTCAAGGTCAACGCGGCAACACTGACGAAAATATGAAACAGTCCTAAAAACTTTATAATCCCGAAACAACCAAAAAAAGATTTTAATAGAATTTCAACTTTCACGTATAAACAGACCTAAGATGGGCCCAAGGGGTGAGTAATGGCTTTAAGGTCTGCTTTACATGTAGTAGAACTTGGGGTCGACTCCAGATGGAGCCGCTTTTTTATTTTGTTCACGTTTTGTTTCTACAACAGGAAACGGTAGTAACAAAAAGAAGCAGGGAAGGTTTAGTTTTATCAGGCAGAACCAAAAAATTAAAGACAACACTTCTTCAAAAGCTGGGTGGACCCCAAGGAAAATATTATAATTAGGACTGAAAGCGCGCCTGGGCTTTTTTAACATAAAACACCTCCATCCTCAATGTGTCAAAGAAAAAACAGCTTACACTAATGTAAATTGTGATGGAAACACAGTGTCTGAACTTATCATTAGTCTGTTTAAACACTCACCTCTTCTAGCAGCTCTTCGGCATCCAATGATTTTGATATCCAATCAATCGGCAACACTGCCTTTTGGTGTGCCAGTCCTTTGAGATACTTCAAAGTTTTCACAAAATTTCCTCTACTATCCGTAGCACAAATGACATGTGTGATTTCATCTGTATACGTAGAGCGGTTCACAAAGTCAAATTTGTCGCAGAAGGTTTTAACCAATGATTTGCTACGTGCAGATATACCAGTGGTTGTTAAAACTTTCGTATGGTCTACAGGCACACTAATCCTAGTTTCGATATAACCGGGTTGAATGGACATTTCAGTTGATCTAGTTAAACTTGTTGATTTAGTTTTATCCCCTTGTGGCGTACTAGGAAAACGTATTTGTGAAACAATGGGGCTCCTGCCTGGGCTTTTACCTGATAACCTGTAAAAAAAAAAAGAATGTCATTCAAATGGGCCTTATTCTAATAGAAAATTGCATCTTAAACCCCTCCTTCACTTCTTCTTCTTGTTCGATTATATGAAGACGTTAATTCATAATCTCTACGTAATTCCAGGCCAAGTGGCACAGTGGGCACGCTATTACGAAGCAGATATCAACTCATTCACCTGTGGCACCACAGGGTTCCTTCCCTCGCTCCTTAGTAAGATATGACGACTTCTATTGTACGATTTCTATGTAGAAAAAAAAAAAAAATAAAGGAAAAATCTGTAAAAAAAAAAATGTGTCTTTCAAGTAAATTATATCCCAATAGAAAATAAAAGAACTCCTCCTTCACTTCTTCTTCTTGTTTGATTATTTGGAGACGCTAATGCATATTGCCATGCAATTCCAGACTCTGTGATGGCTGGGATCAAACCCCGAGCCCGTCTTGCGAACCAGAGATCAATCCATTGTGGCCCACAGGGTTCTCTTCCTCACTACTTGTAGGATATGACAAATTCTATTGGTAATTCTATGCTAAAACAAAAAAACTTGCAAAAAAAAGTGTTGTTCAAGTGAGCATTATTCTAATGCACTTGAATGCAAATTTATTGTGAGGCGGTTCTGCACATGAAAAATACAAAATCATCAAACACTGCCAAAAAAATAAGGAAAGAAAAAGCCGTTGCTTAATTATTTCATGACCCTGCTGCAGAATCCCCATACAATCCAAGGCAGAAAAATTTAAACCTCATATCTGACAAATTCCAGTCAAATAGAATATAACTTAACAAAAAATAATAAAGAACCAAACTTCCAGGACTTTTACGTGACGCGCCGTAAAAAAGTTGAAACCAAGTGACCCTTATTCTAATAGAAAATAGTAATGAGATGATGCGATTATCATGAGTTGATGAGATTATGCAAAAGCAGCTTGTTCATTTTTAACTTGCTCACATCTCCGTGTCACATGTCTTCTAATCGCGTTTGTCTTTGCTCTTCATTTACATTTTTAACTTGCTCACAAGTTCGGTGTCGCATGTCTTCTAACTGCGTGTGTCTTTGCTCTTCATTTTTATTTTTGACACGCCGCCTCTTTTCTTCCATTCACGTCCTTCTTTGCTCTTCATATTTATTTTCGACTTGCTTACTTGCTCCGTGTCGCATGTCTTCTATTCACATTTCCCTTTGCTCTTCATTTTCATTTTTAACACGCTTTACTTGTCTTTCCCGTACATCTTTTTAGCCGCCCTTGTCTTTGCTTTTCATATTCATTTTTTACACGGTTTTGGATTTTGATTACTTGAGACAATTTAACAATGGCCTTTGCTTTAGCTGTCCGTATTGGTGTTGTCGCAATTGATGGCCCCTGTGGTCGAATTTCACACCTTATCACATTTGATAGTTCAGGTTTTGGTTCCAAAGAATCATCATTTATGCTAACTGCAACTGGAAATTTTCGTTTTTCAGGCCTTCCAACAAACATTATATTATATAAATAACTGTTGCGTTGGAAACTAAACAATCTTTTTATGCTATGCATGACATCATATAAGAAAATGCTTATATGATGCTAAATGCGATGTCAGAGGCAACGCTATAGCGTTGCCTATAGTAAAGGCCATATGGCTCCAATGTTTTATTATTTATTTATTTATTATTTTTTTGCCCAGAGGCACTTCATATGGAAGGGGTCGTCGGAGAAACTTCACAGGGAGCTCATTTAATCGGAAGTAGTAAATTTTAGTGTCCTATTTAAGGGTCAAAAGGGATTGAAAGGCAACAAACCCCCCTTCCACGCCCACCATTTCCACAAACACATCCAATCGATATTTTGAGATAGTCATTTTGTTCAGCGTAGTTGATTTCAGATAGAAATTATGTTTTTGAGGAAGACACTCACCCACAGCCCTCAGGGCAAGGGTTGTAAGTTATGCCCTGGGGGCAAATAAGTTTTTTTATAGAACGCTTTGTCGTTTGAA
Source organism: Artemia sp. Qi Xiang Cuo (assembly GCF_049724085.1). NCBI lineage: Eukaryota > Metazoa > Arthropoda > Branchiopoda > Anostraca > Artemiidae > Artemia > Artemia sp. Qi Xiang Cuo. Next base: position 36,069 of record NW_028300770.1, read on the forward strand.
GAAACTTCGAAAAGGACTCATTTGATTGGAAATTCAAAAGGCTAGTGCCCTTTTTAATAGTCAAAAGTGATTGGAGGGTAACTAACCCCCCTCTCATGCCCACTAGTTCCCCAAACACATCCAATCAAAATTTTGAGATAACTATTTTGTTCAACGTAGTTCAAAGTTCAGGAAATTAGGTCTTTGTGGATGACAACCCCCAGAGTCCTCAGGGCAAGGGTTGTAATTATGCCCTGGGGGTATATAAGTTTTTTTTATAGAAAGCGTTGTCGTAGAAACTTCAAAAAGGGTTCAGTCGATTGGAAATGTAAATGGCTAATGACCTTTTTTATAGTCAAAAGTGATTAGAAGGCAACTAACACCCCTTCCACGCCCACCATTTCCCCAAACACATCCAATCAAAATTTTGAGATAGCTACTTTGTTCAATGTAGTTGAAAGTTCCGGAAAATATATCTTGAGTAGGAAACTTCCCCCACAGTCTTCAGGGCAAGGGTTATAGGTTATACCCTGGAGGCATATATGGTTTTTAAGGAGGGAATACTCTTATAAACTTCAGAGGGCTCATTTGATTGGAAATTGAAAGTTTTAGTTCAATTTTTAACGTAAAAAGATACCGGAGGGTAACCAGCCCCCCTCCCCACGCTCTTTTTTCCCAAACGTATCCGATAAAAATTTTTAGATAGCTATTTTGTTAAAAAAAATTCAAAGATCATAAAACAAACACTCCAATGTCAACACAACCCCCCGCGCCCAGGGGCAGGCGTTGTAAGTTATGCCCTGTGGGCATATATGGTTCTTATGGAATGGATGCTCGTATAAACTTCAAAGAGGGCTCATTTGATTGGAATTTGAAAGTTCTAGTTCACTTTTTAAGTCAAAAGAGATTGAAGGGCACCTTCCCCCCCTCCTCCACGCCCTTTTTTCTCAAACCCATCTGATAAGAACTTTGAGATAGCCATTTATCAAAGACCATATAACGAAAACTCCGGGGTCGACACGGCCCCCCAGGGCCCGATGGTAGGCGTCGTAAGTTATGCCCTGGGGGAATATATGGTTCTTATGGAAGGGATGCTCGTAAAAACTTCATAGAGGACTTATTTGATTGGAAATTGAAAGTTCTAGTTCAGTTTTTGAGAGTCGAAAGAGATTGGAGGGCAACTACCTCCCCCCACGCCCCTTTTTCCCGAATGCATCCGATACAAAATTTGAGATAGCCTTTAAGTTAAAAATTGTTAAAAATTAAGATAACAAAAACTCAGGTGTCGACACAACCCCCCAGGGCCCGGGGGCAGATGTTATAAATTATGCCCTGGGGCATATATGGTTCTTATGAAAGGGATACTCGTATAAACTTCAGAGAGGGCTCATTTGGTTCAAAATTAAAAGTTCGAGTTCACTTTTTAATAGTCAAAAGAGATCCGAGGGTAACTACCCCCCCACGCCTTCTTTTTCCAAAGCCATTTGATGAAAATTTTGAGATAGACATTTTGTTAAAAAAAAAATTATATAGATTTTTAACTTTAGTTTGTCGCCAAGCTCTCGCTTTGGCGAACTAGAGAGTTGGAAATCTCTTATTAACTAATGAACGGATTCTTTTAATATTGGTATAAACCCCCCAGGGCCCTGGGACAGGCGTTATAAGTTATGCCCTGGGGGCATGGTTCTTATGGAAGGGATGGTCGTATAAACTTCAAAGAGGGCTCAACTGTTTGGAAAGTGTAAGTTTTAGTTCACTTTTTAAGAGTCAAAAGAGATGGGAGGGCAACTAGCCCCCCCCCCCCCTTCCACGCCTTTTTCCCCAAATTCGTCAAATAAAAAATTTAATGCATAAATAAAATAAAATCAAATCAAAAACAGTTCAAACATCAGATATTTAAACTTCTAGGTTAACACAACCCCCCAGGGCCCGGGGACAGGCGTTGTAAGTTATGCTCTGGGGATATATATATGGTTCTTATAGAAGGGATGCTCGTATAAACTTCAGAGTGGGCTCATTTGATTGAACATAGACCATTCTAGTTCACTTTTTTAAGAGTTAAAAGAGACCAAAGTTTAATAAGCCCCTCCCCACGCCCTTTTTCCCCAAATCCCATCGATTAAAATTCTTAGACAACCATTTTGTTAAAAATAACTCAAATACCAGATAATAAAAACTCCAAGGTTGACACAAACCCATTTTTTCACTTTGATATTGTTACTTTGATATCAGTTTAGATACTTTGATGAACATTTGATTTTTTTTTTTTTTAAGTTTGATTTTGAAATAAGGAATTCTTAAAAACTTTAAAGGGATTTTTAAAAACTTTTCGCAATCAAAAACGAACAAAAATTAATTAAAAAAAACTTGCTATTATATTTATAAATTAATAAACATTTATAATTAAATGTTTTTTGCTATGATTGTTTATTTAATTTCTGTCCGTTTTGGGTTTCATTTATTCTTTAATAGTAATTTCTGGTCGTTTTGTGTTTGAATTTTAAAAGGTATTTGTATCTTCTGATCTTAACTTTAAAATGGACCTTACTTTTCTTTTAAAAAATTATTTTTAGGAAAGTTTTTTTTTAATTAATCATAAGAAATGCTTATATGATGTATTAACATAGTACATGACGTCATTTGCAAAAACCAAAATTAAGGCTCTTAACAAATTTTCTTAGACTTTTGACCTATCTAGATGGGTTTTTTTTACACAAGAATATCCCAAGATATCAATTTTCCCGAAAGAATACGGAGCCATTTTTGAAAATATATATAGGTGAGCCTTATTCTAATGGAAAATGTTAAGATAAAAAAAAGATTTTTCCGCGATTTGATTCCGGTGAAAAAAGATGGAAAAGCGTCTCCATAACAATTCAAACAAGAAAAAGAAGATGATGGCGAGTTCAATCTTAGTTAGATGAGCTGCAGGGCCTAAAATATGATTCCGATGATGAGATTATGCGAAAGCGTCGACATAATCATCCAACCAAGAAGAACAAACTATCTGAATCTAGTACTAATTTTACCTTTGCTCTTATACAGAAAATCATCAGAAATTTGTTTTATTATAATTATTTATTAAGTTTCCAATAAAGAGTTAAGTAGAATAAAAGCAAAGAAGAGAATACAGGGAAAGAAATGAGTGAAAGAAGCATTTAGAATAAAGGATACGTTCCAAAAGCCAATTACCATTAATTATAATTGATCATGTATTGTTACCATGATTGACAACTACGATTTTGCCCCTTTATATGCTCATAATAGGCAAAAGGTAAAAGGGGTAAAGAATACGGCAATGGGCATTACAGTCCCTATAAGCGGTGCTGATCTCCATTCCATGGCCATTCAGCCACAAAGTACAATGGGGGGAGGGGCAGCCATCGTGTGCTTTCACACGCCCTTCCTATTTACCTTCCCTAGATTTCTCCAGGTACCCATTTAGAAATGGGTTGATTTTGGCTGAGATTACAGAGTCACGCCATTTTCCCCCGTATCAAAATCAAGTTTTTTGTATGTAACAAAATTTTACATATTTATCCTACAGATAAATATGTAAAATCGACAAGAAAGGAATTGGAGTCATTGAAAAACAATTTTCACATTACCCCACAGTTTTATAACAAATATTATCCTAGGGGTTGTTCGGCACCCAAGATCCATGACCTACCCAAGATTCATAAGACTGGAGCCCCTCCGCCCCATTGTGTCAACTTTTCCGTCACCTGTTTCGAAATTAGGAAAATGGTTGTCGGTAGCATTGCGTCTACTTTTGGGCACACAAAGATCATATTTAAAAATTCGACTGATCTTACTAATAAATTGAGAAATTTCACGTTGGAGGAAAGTTCAATTTTTTATAGTTTCGATGTTGTTTCCATGCATTCAAATTGTGATTTAAAAAGGTGTGAGGACATTTTAAAAAGTAAATTAGAAAAACACTTTGATTTAATACAAGATGTGACTTTAGCTAGTTTGGATACTGAAGTCATTATGAAACTAATTATCCTAGTAAATGAATTTTCTTTTTATTTTGGTTTTAGAGGGGTTTTATAGACAAACTTTTGGGTTACTTATGGGGCTTCTCTCTCCTTTATTGGCAAATCTTTTAATAGATTCTATTGAAACCTCAGCTATACACAGTTTTAGAATCTCCCCTTGTTTCTGGGGTAGGTTCATGGATGATGTGGTTTGCGTTTGGAAACATGGATTGGACTCCTTAGACCTATTTTCTAAGCATTTAAATAGTTTTGATAATAATATTAAATTTACAGTTGAGTTTTAGGAAAATAACAAATTGCCTTTTCTGGATATTTTAATAATTAAAAGGGATCTCCACTTACTTTTCTCGATTTATAGAAAACCTACGCAAAATGATAGGTATTTGAATTTTCATTCGTGCCACCCTATGTCGGTGAAACGGGGGGCTGTAATTCACTAGTGGATAGAGCCTTTAGAATTTGTTCCCAGGAATTTCTGAATTCGGAATTGTTATACTTGAGGGATATCTTGTTTTGTAACAATTACCCAATTAAGTTCATTGACAAAATAATTGAAAATAGACTTGTTAAACATGACAGTAGGGTTATTGGGGTTTCTCAGTCTTCTGATTTGAATGTATCAAAAAGTTTCATTTCATTGCCATGTGTACCTGGTTTGGGTGAAAAACTTTCACGGATTTTGCGTAAATTTAATATTGATACATTTTTCCAATTGTTGAGGCCAATGGGTAATTTCTTTAGTTCTGGTAAGGATTTAACCCAGGGAAATCTAGTAAGTGGGGTGTACAAAATTCCGTGTTTTTGTGGGAAGTTCTATATTGGTAGGACTCACCAACAATTTGTTGAAAGATTTATTGAACATCAAAATTCAATAGAAAAAACCCTACAATTAAGCAGGCCTCCGGAAACTTTTGTTTCAGCCCTAGCAGAACATATTTCGTTTCAACCCGATAATTTTGCAAAATTTGATGAGGCCTTAGCTATTTCAAATGATAAGGGGTACATTCAATGAGCGAAAGAAGCCATTGAAATTAAAAAACCTATGTTTGCTAACCTTTCGATAAATAGGGACACAGGTAATTTAAATAATGACCCAATTTATGATAATCTCTTTGAAGAGTGAATCAACAGTCAATAAGGGAGTTAAGATTTTAAATAATTACCAGGGGACTGTTTTACCTGCTAGACCAAAACGATTTGCTTCAATAATAGCCAATAAAAGGATTATTTCGCAACAGAATAATTAAAGTAATTTCCAGTTTTTTTGTTGTTTTTTTTTTCCTCTGTTACTCTGGTGTTCTCACTAAAGTAACTCTATAATAGCATATTTTCCCTACGTTGATCAGTTTGCGCCAATTGTATATATATATATTTTTTTTTTGGGGGGGGAGGGGGTGGTCGTTTTATTATTTTTTGTTTTTTTATCTTGCTCCTCTTGTGTTTCTTTCGTGCTGAAGACGCCTTGTTTGGATACAGGCGAAATATCCACGTTGTTTTACATTTTTCGTTTCTTTAATCTTCACTGGCCAAAGTCTCGTTTGTTGTTTTTTTTTTTCACTGAGATTTTTCTCTCTGTTGGTTTTTTGTCTGGTGTTTTTTTGAGCACAAATAATGAAAAAAAAATAATTGCCAACAGTGATAACTGATTTATGGAAGGCAACCATAATACAACGTGTTCGCGAAGTCGAAGTTGTTGATGTATTTAACCTAATGCCTATTACCAAGTTGTTACAAAGCGTTACCAAGTTGTTGCCCATCTTGCATATATCTTGCACCGTATCTGTCAAAAATTGGATTGATTCACACTGAACAAACAAAAATCCAGTTAAAAGTCATTTCAAATGTCTTATTGACTTAAATTATGTTTTTGGCTCATTCAGAGCAAAGAAACTGGAAATCTGATTCTTGGCAGATACGACAGTATACTATAAGATTTCTTGCAATATTATATTTCTTGGTGTTATATAACATTAGATTTCTTGGTGTTATTGTTGATGAATGCCTTAGATTTAAAAATAATATATCTTTTATTATTAGTAAGATTACAAGAAATGTTGGAATGATGAGTAAATTAAAGAATATATTCCCGAACTATGTGACGAGATTAATTTACTTCTCTTTAGTCCGCCCATATTTGGTTTATTGTGTGAGTATATCAAGGTCATACCCAGAGTATATAGTACCCCTCCCCCCCCCCCTGAAATGTTAGTTTGACTCGTAAAAACGTAACAAAATGGATATAAACAAATTTTGTATGCGTTTTTTTTAGAGTTTTTTGTGCAACACTCCCCCCCCCCCCGAAAAAAATCTTTGAGTAAAACCCCTCCGAAAAAAAAATCCTGGGCGACGCGATATCCTATATCAGAAGCACCGTTCGAGTCCTCTTTACACTTATGGAATTTGAAAGTAGTTATCCCTTGAAGTTCATTGAATACACCGAACTTTTTTCAAAGATGATATAAAAAGAGCAAAAAGGTGCCGGTGCTCTTCTTCAGGAGTGCCGGCTCTAAACACTCTTGAAGAAATACAAAAAGTTTTATCTCGTTATTCCAAAGCGTGCAGATAAGAAGTTTAGTGGCAAAATAAACAAAATAAAAAAATATTCATTGTCAAAATAGGAAAAAAAACGAGAAAAAAGCGGAAAAAAGCTCATACAAAATTGAGATATATAGCCCTAAGCATGAAAATTACCTTTAATGAGCTAAAAATCCGTAGTAGATGAACACAAAACGCAATCTTTCAACATTAGAGACGAACAAAATGAAATTTCAAAACCAAATTGTAACCTTTTCCCAAGAAAGTAAAATGAAATCTTAACTTCCTCAAAAATTAAATTGTGATTTTGTGCGGATTTTGCGTGGATTTTGCGTGATTTAGGATTTTTGCAGTTTAATTTGTGTCTTTGTGTGATTTACAGCCAAATTTTGACTATCTTCCTTGGAAAATAAAATAAAATTTCTTATTTCCTCATAAATTAATTTGTATTTTTTTCTGATTTGTGATTGAATTTGTGACTCATTGTGATTTTATGCGATTCTCAACCAAATTGGGACTTTTTTCCAAGAAAGTGAAATAAAATCCCTCATTTTCTCAAAATTTAAATTTGTTTATTATTTCTCTAACTTGTGATATAATTTGGGATTCATTGTGATTTTGGGTGATTCACATCCAATTTTTTCCCAAGAAAGTGAATTGAAAAGTCTAATTTGACTAATTGTAGACACTTGGATATTAATACGAAGTGTGTATAACTGAAATGAAGACCTATTAAGCACTGTTATTTTCCAGTCTTAATGAAGTGTGTGCTTACGACCTCCCTCCTCCCCCCACCCTGCAATTATAAAAATACCTCTGAAAACTAATCAAAATGCGTTTGGACTCGCGATTTTGGATTTTTTGTCTTAATTAAGTTTTAGTTTAACTCCTAACATTAACACAGAAGAGAGAGGGGTACTTTTTCTCTTACTAAAACCCCCCTGTCTAGAGAAAACTGACAAATAGTGGTCGCAAATGCAAGGATTTTGACCCCCTCCCAAACCAGTACAAAAAATGAAATAACCTTTGCAGAATTAAAAAGGATAATATAACAGGTAAAGTATCAAATAAATCATAATAAATAAGTGAACTAACTTGCTAGCACTTGAAAGAAAAGTTTGGCCCCGAAGTAAACTTTTAGTTGACTTTTCCTGACTGGATCCGAAAATTTCTTCGCCCTCATTCATTTCTTCTCTACATTTCTTGGGATTCTGCTCGAATTTTTCAACCGGTATTTTAACAGATTTCTGAGTATTTGGTTTTTCTTCCTGAAAATACAACAAAATCAATTAGAAATAGGGAGCGCCCAGCACGGGCGCGTGAACAGCAATTCCTTTAAGAGAGAGCCTGCAATTTTGAGGGGATGGAGAGGGATAGAAATCATAGAAAAATCCGAACTTATAGGAAAAAACGGCAAAAGTCAAGTACAATTTACCAAGGAGCTTTCTATACTTGGATCTCCAACAACTTAAGAGTAACTTAACTGTTTTTTGTTCTGGTGTTTCAGACAAACAAGATCTTTTAAAATATCGCTCTTTTTACGAGCTAAAAACTTCACACAGAGAACGAATCAGGTAGAACTTTTAGCTCTTTTTACCGAATATATGTTTAACACATAAAAATACTGTGTAAATATAAGATAAATCAGAATAATGTGATTATCTTACGAAAATACGTCACAAAAACGCTGATAAAATTAAACCACACCATCTAACAGTAGCGTAGGATGATAATCTGTCTTTTTTTCAGGTTGTTTTAAATAATCTTCCTAAACAATTAAAATTAAATTTGGTTTTTCATTTTTCGTTTTATACATATGTATACACATACACACACACACACAAATATATATATATATATATATATATATATATATATATATATATATATATATATATATATATATATATATGGGTGCAGCCTATAGGGGGCAGCAAACTAAGTTTTTTTTTTTTGTTTACTTATAACTTGGTAGTGATGGTAGGATCAAGAACAAAATTGCCCCCGGATGCTGAAAATCCTAGCTACGCCCCTACGCTATAGTTCCAAAACCAGGTATTTACACCAACAGCTTGAAAAAAAAACTCTTCCCATTCAAAAATATGCGTTTAAGACGCATTCCAAACATCCAATGGACCTGAAAGTAATAAAAGCTACTTTACTATAAAAGACGTCTCAACCGCTGATAACCGAAGTGATCAATCATTGACAGTGGATATACTTCGGCCACGTGATACACAGGACCAAAACTCGACTACCAAAGGCCGTCCTCCAGTGGTAACCATGCAAACCAAAAGAAGACGACATCCCCAAAACGCCCTACGACGCAGCTACTGGGCCAGCCTCACCAGCCCCAATGGGAGGATGTTTCACTGGCAACTGCGATGAAAGACGACCGGTGACTCTTCTTGGATGCCCGACGCACTTCCAAAGGATCTTAGGTCTAAGGTAAATTAAATAAATAATTGAAGATTAAATAAACTCACCAGATTAGAAACATCTTTCTCATGAACAGTCAGCAGATCGTCTGCCATGTTGGCAGCAATTTCATCAAAGCTGTCTTGGGTCTCCATCTCTTCTATCTTTGAACGCTTCCCATCTACAGAAGGGTCATCAAACTCTGTGCTTGACCTCTTCCTACCCTCGGGACTTACATAAACAGCCTCTTCAGCATCTGAGTAGAACGTCCGATCTAGTAGATAAGATGGAATAGAATTGAGAGATGACTGAGTTTCTAAGACTTGTGGAATTTCTGGCACAGGAAAACTTGGATTAATAGACAAATGAGTATTATTGGTATCCATTCGATGTTGAAGGGGTAATACACCAACAGAATTAGGAGCTAGTGTCGATATCGAGTCACTGTTCATCAATATGTTTTTATGTTCGTAATTAGAACGTGGCTTCGTTACACCGCCTGATTTCGACAGCTTTGGAGTACTTAATGCTTGTATTCCTTCGACTTTGAGTGGACTTGGCATTCCCTCAAGCAGGCTGTTATAATTTTCCAGACTAATTCTAAACGTTTTATCTTTAGAGGAGTTTGGTTTTTCTGATAAAATATGTCCTTTTGATAAACTCCTAGGTGGTTTGTGACCCCGCTCTTTCGACAAGGTTAGTTTACCTCTGCTTCTAGGGGTATCAAAAGTATTGACATTTTCAACACTCTTTAAAGGACTGGGAGGGATTTCAATGCTTCTCTTTGGCGTGACAATACCCAATACTTGCTTATTGGAGGCTAAGTTTTCTTGGCAATTTTCGAGATGGTCACCAACAGTAACTGGTTTATCAGTGACTCGCAATCTACTTTTAGTTGGGCTGGATTTTTTTAGCATTGTTGTTCGTTCAAATTTTCTCGCTTCCCTGCTTTCTATATTCACGAGTGTTTCTACCAATTCTTGAGAGTCAATTTTCAAAACTCTCTGTTCATGATCTGCAAAGAGATCTTTGTTATCTTCATCAACTGGAACAATGTCATGAACTAGAGTGCATGCATTTTCTACATCTGGCTCAGTTACTGGTATGCAAGACTCCTTCAAATGACGTTTTTCAATATTTTCTTTGCAAACATCAGCGTCGTCAAGTATAATAATTTGATGCACATCACACAAATCTGATTGAGTTTCCAAATCAAGGCTCTCACTTTCAAGTTCAAAAGGTGATTCTTCTTCAATTTTAGCTGAAGCCAAGCGCAAACGACTTAATCTAGGAATTGTACCACTTTTTGATTCTGAAGGAATGAGAGCTTTTCCTAAATCGTCAGTCTCTTCATTCGCTATATTACTTTCTATTTTTTTACTGATTTTTCTATTCTCAGGGCTACTCAAAGAGACATTCGAGACGGTAGCTACGTTATCATCTTTCTTTAGTCGCTTAGCAGGACTTTGAGAAGAAGTTACCACATCGTCTGACTGCAGCTCAATGACTCTATCATGGACATTATCCTCAACCCCATCAACGGCTAGCGGGGGGTCACTTTCTCCAAATAGGATTCCCATGTGTTTTTCTACTTTACTAATAGGGCTTATGGAGTGTTCTCTGCCCTGTTGAGCCAGTGAACTAATAACAGTATTAACATTAAGTGATTCTTCAGAAGGTAAAGGTGCATCAGAATGGCTTAATTTACCTTTCAGAAAGAATGGAATCGTAGGTCTGACCTCAGGTGATTTAGGCGGTGTTCTAATAGCACCCTTTCTAAAAAAAGGAACCCTTTGAAATTCAATAGGCACTGATTGTTTCTCATTTTTTAAATTGGGTTCAACATTAGCATATAGGCTTTGTGTCACTTGAATTTCAACATTTCTGGTGTGAGGGCGAGAGTGGCAGCCCCACTCATTCACTTGATCAGAAGGTTGAGTTGTATCCTCACTGTTTTCTGTCACAGTTGTAGTACCTTCCGATTCAAGTATCTCAGTTGCCGCTGTTGAAATATTTTCAGCAACTTTTTCAACGGAAAAAGAAGAGCTTGGTATTGGGACAATTCTTATTTTCTTACCCAAAGGAAATGGCAGAAGTGGATCTTTGACGCTTAAAGGTGGCCGAGTCTGAAGCTGCTCTTTCTTCTTAATCATTTCAAAAAACAAGTCTTGGGTTGATTCTTTATAAGAAATAGCAGATAACTCCTGTGTTTCAGCTTGAATTTTAAATGTTGCACGCTTAGGTAACTCTGGAGTATTAAAATAACTAGTTTGTTTTTTCGGTGAAAAAGGTATACTACGAGTGGGTGAATTTTCATTAAGATTAGATAAGACCATAAACTCTTGCAGTTTAGAATCCATTTTTGGGATATCAACTGCTTGTATGTCATCAAAAGAGGAGCAGATATAATCAGCTTCTTTATTCTCAGGTCCCCGGACTGCGTTTGATGTAATAGTCACGTCTAATTTCACAGTTCTTTGCCTTTTATCCAAATCTTCTTTCAGTCCCTCAATGCGGGACCAGCCGGGGGATTTCGGTAACTGCCCAACCTTGTTTCCACTCTTTACAGGTGAGGTATTGTATCTATTCAAAGGTGTTGCAGGTTGTTGTGAGGTTAGAACAACCTTTTCAGGGGTAGTAGTAATAGGGTTGGGTTGCAACTCTTCAACTACACTTGGTCTTTCTTGCTCTTTCTGGGTCGTTAGTGATTGTAGCACTGAGCTTTCGTTACTTGATTGAACGTCATAAAGAGCAATTTCTGTTGGGTGTTGGAACATGACTTTCTTTTTGCATACTTCTCTTTCACTTCCGGGCCCTTTCAAGACTGACACCAATGATTCAGCTTTCTCAGCTGAAATAGGTGCAGGTGGCTTAAATTTACCCATATTCTTCACAAGCTTACCATTGAAACTCTTCCTTGACACATCTCTACTCTCTTCTATTTGTGGACTATCATTAATTTCTGGAGGAATAACACCCGATTTAGACGTTGTTGCAACAACTCGACTTTCAACAATAACATGCTCCTCATTCGCAAAAAGATTTTCCAAATTTAAATCTTCCTCAATCAGAGTTTCAGCTTCTTTCTTTGATTTGGAGCGAGTTACTCGTTGTTTGGTCTGTCTAGGCTCTGCTTTCTTAGAAGAAGCCTTGGTCTTAGATATTTTTTGCCTATCCGTTTTTATATCGTCGAGTTCTTCTATTCGTGGCTGAGAAGAGAAGAGCTCAATAACAGGCGAAGTTGGAGCTTTTATATCTTCGGGTGATTCTTTTATCACATTAGATTGTTTTGCATTCCTATTCAATTCTTCGGCAAAGAGTTTATCAAAGTCGTCCAAATCTGGACTAGGTGACTTAGGTGGCTTTTTTCGACGTGAAGCCCTAGGTTTGCCTTTTTTTTGCTTAGCTGTTACTAGGTCTGAATCTTGACTAGGAAGAAAGTCGTAAGGGTTGTCAAATTTTATATTATCGTGGCTTACAGTCATGTATCTTGGCTTCTTCCCAAGTTGTGATCTCATAGGGGTTCCGGGGAAGGTATTAATTCTATATCTCTGAGGTCGTTCCCCTTTGAAAAATTTTCTTGCACTACTCTCCCCACTCGTGTATGTTTTTTCAAAAGTATTGCCACTTTTATTTTTTACTTTTCTATCTTCCCGTTTCTCTGTTTGTTTTGGACGTCGTTCAGGTTCTTCTATTTCTGCTATCATGGTTAACGGCGATGCATTTTTTTCGTCGATTGTTTCCAACCAATCTGAAACCTTTTCTTTTGCTGCTGGGCTTGATCCCAAGTCAATTTTTTTAGCTTCCTTCAGGGTTCCAAAATTGTAGACTGGCTCATAACGCTGACTGACCGATAGGAACTGACTATCTTCTGAAACGTCTTTCTGCCTTGAATAGTCTCTTTTTGCTTTCTGGTTAGGCTTTTTGGGGAATCCAATATTGGCATGGGATTTACCGCCCTCTTCTTCCTTTATAACCGGATCTGGAAATAAAATAAATACTACAATCAATAGTTTCTCAAACTTTAATAATTTGTTTTGTCATTTATATCCAAGAAACTTTGAGGCAGCGACTAGAGCAATAGGGTCGTTAGTAAACTATGTGCGGCTCCTTACATCTTTTGCTTTTAAATTCAAGCCTTCAACACAAAAAATAGCATATAATTAAATAAAGAGCTAAACCTAACTAGATTACTTTTTCTAAAATCATTTATTTTTTGTTAAAAAAAATCGAGGTAGAGACTGGACCTATGGAGTCCTTAGCAAACCATGTTCCAGTGCCGTACATGTTTAGTCCTTATTTTTAGGCATCAAGTGGAAATATTAGCATGGAAATAAATAAAGAACTAAACAAAAAAAGGTTGTTTCTTTTAAACTGAAAAACATCATTTTTTGCTTCTATGTTCCAAAAAAAGTTGAGAAACAGACTGACGCAATTCAACATCTGGAAGGTAGAGTTCATACGTTCAGAGGATCCTGGGAAAGGAAGGTCTGAGCTCCCATGGGCGAAGAGAGCGGTAGGCGGTGGATCACCGAACTTCGAAAAGCCTACAGGTTTCGTGCCATGGACAATAAGAGAGAACGGTGCAGCAAAAGAGTTTCGTGCCATGGACAATAAGAGAGGACGGTGCGGCGAAAAAGAGTTCCGTGCCATGGACAATGAGAGAGTATGACACGGGGAGAGACAATAAGAGAGGACGGTGCGGCAAAAAATAGTTCCGTGCCATGGACAATGAGAGAGAATGACACGGGGAGAGAGATACGTATCTAAGAAAAACAATTTTGCGTCTTGGCTGTTAAAATTTTTTGACGGCTGGTTATTAGGGAAGGTGTTCTTTATTGTTATCTGCTAGGAGGTTTTGGCAAGGACAAAAGGTACCTCCGAACAGCTAAATCCGTCTTGCCAAGTGTCCTAGCAGATTTGGCAATAAAACTGGCTCATGATCACTTAATCATTGGTGGTCACATGTCTTTGAAGAAGACATTAGACCGAGTGAACCGTGTCTTTATATTTGATAGAATAAGTACAAAAGTTCGAGAAAATTGTCAAAATTGTGATTTATGCTTACGCAGAAATAAAATGCATCAGAACTTTATAACTACGTTAGGATATAATTAAGAGCCAAAATACCCCTTCCGTGTGTTTTCGGTAGACTTTGCTGGTCCCATGGGGGGGGGGGGCATTAGATGGCTCTACTGAAAACGGAAATTTCCATATTTAAGTTGGGGTTGACCATTTTTCAAAATTTTGTATTCTGAAAGCTGTCTTAAGGATAACAACAGAGGCTATGTATAACTTCCATTGTGAGTTAGTGATAGCATACTTGGGTCTTTTTGAAGTTTTGATCACTGATTCCCACCAATCTTTTCGTTAGAATTTGATTTCACAGATGTGTACGAAATTGAAAATTAACATCATTTTTCGTCGAGTTATAATCCTCAATCGAACGGGGTATGTGAGAATCGTGTGAAGGTAACAAAATTTGCATTGAAAGCTTACTGTCAAGATCATCCCAATTCTTGGGATACTTATTTGCCTTTCGTTCAGAATGCATTGAATTCTACTATGTCCTCCACATCTAAATATTCACCTTATCACATAATTTTTGGCAGGCAGTCTCTTTCCTTTTTGTATATTCAATTGCCATTGCCTTCCATTGATTTTTTTGATATTTATGATGATTATATGGTAAATTTAGTTAGGACTTACTTCACGACTTACAGGATTTGCGACAAACGAATAGGAAAGCAGAGAAAGTCTCAAAGAGTACAATATAATAAAAATGCTGTAAATTTACCAGTTTTGCGAGAAGGGGACTTAGTTTGTGCCCAAGACAAAGCTTGAAGTCTGAGGGAAATCAAGGGTTTAAAGCTTAAATTTCGTGGATCCTATATAGATTAAAACATTTTGAAGGATTCCCTATTCCTGGTAATGGTACGAGAACTTTCAGGAACGTCTATAAGAAAGACAGGAAACAGTCTTCTGATAAAGCTTATAAATGATTCAGAAACTTCCTTATGTTTGAATCTTATTTTTCAGGAGAAAATTGATTATTAAAAAACCTAATATTGTCACTAGTAAACTCAAATCTAAAGACGAAGAAGAAAATAGCAACGGTTACAGCTTACGTCAACGTCCGGATGACAAACTTTCCATTTTTTTTTTCTTTCATCAAAACTTAAATTTTCTGCCCCACAAATTATTCATAAAAATTAATTATTAAAAAAATCCAATATTGTCACTAGTAAACTCAAATCTAAAGACAAAGAACAAAATAGCAACGGTTACGGCTTACGTCAACGTCCGGATGACAAACTTTCCATTTTTTTCTTTCTTTCATCAAAACTTAAATTTTCTGCCCCACAAATTATTCATAAAAATTGATTATTAAAAAAATCCAATATTGTCACTAGTAAACTCAAATCTAAAGACAAAGAACAAAATAGCAACGGCTACGGCTTACGTCAACGTCCGGATGACAAACTTTCCATTTTTTTTTTCTTTCATCAAAACTTAAATTTTCTGCCCCACAAATTATTCATAAAAATTGATTATTAAAAAAATCCAATATTGTCACTAGTAAACTCAAATCTAAAGACAAAGAACAAAATAGCAACGGCTACGGCTTACGTCAACGTCCGGATGACAAACTTTCCATTTTTTTCTTTCTTTCATCAAAACTTAAATTTTCTGCCCCACAAATTATTTATAAAAATTAATTATTAAAAAAATCCAATATTGTCACTAGTAAACTCAAATCTAAAGACAAAGAACAAAATAGCAACGGTTACGGCTTACGTCAACGTCCGGATGACAAACTTTCCATTTTTTTTCTTTCTTTCATCAAAACTTAAATGTCCTGCCCCACATAATATTCGATTCTTTTACTATTCATAAGATATGAACAGAAAGTAAAAACGCCATTTGAGAAAATTTGCTACACAGCTTTCGCCTCTCATGTTTATCTTTCTGTTATCCCTTTTTCAGAGAAAGCATTTCTCATGTCAAGTTAATCAGCACAAAACCTATCTACGTCTTCATTTTAACTGTGACTTCTATTTCCATCACCATTTATACTACAATAACATACCAATCTCTTAATAATCTCTATAGTAACCTTACTCTACCTATCTCTATAATAATAATTTTTAACACTATAATAACCTGGAGGCTTATAAGCTGCTTTCCTGTTTGATTCTCCGAGAACAACTAGTTCTACTTGACTCTCCACTTGAGCCACTTCATCCTCTATTTAACCTTTATCTACTTCTGGACCAGCTAGGGCTAGGCTCTATTTGGACATCCGGTTGACCTCTAGAAACGAAGCTAGCCTCCATTATGTCTGAAACAACTACTGGTGTCTACTGGAAGCTGGTATACAGACGATCCTGAATCAATTCTTTTAAGTCCACGATTCAGTAACTCCAATTCTATAATTGCTGATGATATTAATTGGCTTGTCTTTAATGGTTGCTCGAAACAATTTTGGTTGTTTAAATTAAAATTACTATTTTTGATTGAACGTTATATATAAGGCAAGTTCTTTTAAAAGATATTTTGATTATGTACAGTTTTTTTTTCTATTAGGGGAACGACATCAATGATGCCAAGTTGAAGCCCGAACAATAGAAGGAATACTTTGAGGAAAAACTGATCCCAGAAGTAATGACTGACCCAAATGCCCTAAACTCCTTCCCAATCATAGGTCGAGACCCCCCTCCACCTCTACTTAGAAGCGAGACCAAAGCGGCTATAGAATCCCTGAAGCGAGAGAAAGCTCCGGGGAGAGACGGTGTCACCGCTCAATTGATAAATGTTAGTTCAGAAGACGTTGTTGAAAATATGCCCCAGTCTTACATCAGCCACCTGGTCTACTAGACGCATCCCGCAGCAGTAGTGCAAGTTTAACAGAGACCTATATCAGCTATTTATTGATTTCCGATAGGTCTTTGACCTAATATGGAGGAAAGGCTTGTGGTATATTCTAAGACACTATGGTGTCCTGATACCCGTTGAATATGGATCCAGAATAGGAGGAATCCTAATTGACAAACTAGCATATGCGGATAATAATCGACCAGATGTCCACTACCGCTCAAGAACTCCAGAGACAGGTTGACTGCATTTCCCAAGCAACGAAGCCGTTTGGTATGCAGATTAACGCAAACAAAACCAAAGTCATGGTTACATCACAACAGGAGATGACAACCCCTCGATAGGACGGTGAACAAGTGGAAACAGTTGATCAATTCCTTTACATCAGCAGTCTCTTGACAGCTGACAACTGCCACACTGTCCACATTAACCGCCACCTCTAGCTTCAAAATACTATCAAAGATCTGGAAATCTAGCCACCTTTCAAACCATCTAAAAGTGCATCTATTCAACAGTCTGATCATATCCATTGCTCTGTAAGGGTGTGAAACCTGAACATCAAAAGCTGAAAACGAGTGCAACCTCCTTGCGTTCGAAATGAGATGTTGGCACCGGATAGCCGAGATCAGATATACTGACCATGTCACAAAAGAAGAAGTCCGAAGAAGCCTGAAGTAACGAGACACTATCTTGAACAAAATCCAAAAACAGCAACTGCGCTGGTTCGGCCAAGTTAAACGAATGAATCCCTAACGTTTGCCCAAGATCGCGCTCGAAGGAACAACAGAAGGACTTCGACCACGGGGAAGACCTCGCACAAGGTGGATCGAAAACTTTGACCGACAACACATTACCAAATATCCGGAACTGCACTTGACAGAACAGCATATCGAGCCCTAATTCATCAGATTTTGGAAGAAGTGGCCCCAAGATATCCCATGAGGATCGATGGGACTTAAGTAAGTAAGTAAGTATGTCTATTTCCTAGCAAACTAAATTCATTATTGACATGTCTTGAAAGTCAAATCTTGACATTTGAAGGTCAGGTCATGACATTGACAGCCTATCTTGATATTTGAAAATGAAGTTTTAGGGGTTTAAGTGAACATAAGCGACAAATTAATATTACTCAGTTCAGTGCGGATTCTGTCCTCGTCGTATGAACATTTTTTGTTCCAACTGTATTATATATATATAAATGAACGTTTTATAATCTACACAAACTTTATGAAAGTTAGATACGCTAGACATCCTCCACCGGTCGAACCCCATATTGTCGGCCAACGCTACCATAATAACAAGAAGAGAAGAAAGCACAGAGAGACTTTTACACCTTAGTGAATCATACCCTGCTCCTTACAGGTTTAGGTTTTATATTCAAGTTCCGAGACAAAAAATTCGCATGCAACTAATGAAGAGCTAAATAAAGACTATATTTTATTAAACTAATTTAATTTTTGGTTTTTATGTAAAAAAAAATTGAGGTACAGACCGGATCAATGGAGTCCTTAGCGAATCATGTTCCAGTGCCTTTCATGTTTAGTCTTCAATTTCAAGCATCAAGATGAAAAATTAGCATAGAGTTAAATAAAAGAACTAAATAAATAAAAAGGTTATTTACTTTTGAATTGAACTAAAACATTTTTTTTTTACTTCCATGATCCAAAAACAAAACTTGAGGTATAGACTGGAGCAATAGAGTCGTTAGTGAATCATATCCTGCACCTTATATATTTAGGTTTTATTTGCAAGTTTCAGAACAAGAATTAGCTGCAATTAACAGAGAACAGAATACAGGGACTATTTATTATTAAATGAATATAATTTATTTTTTGGTTTTGTTTATGTTTTTGTTTAATTTCATTTATGTAAAAAAAAAAAAAGTGAGATACAGACTGGACCAATATCCAGTGCCTTGAAACCAAGGCCGTACCCAGAGGGGTGGTTGGGGGGTTTGAAACCCTCCCGAAATGTTTTTTGACTCGTAAAAACGTAACAAAAATGGATGTAAATAAATTTTGTAAGCGTTTTTTGAGGGTTTTTTGTGTGACCCCCCCCCCCCCAAACAAAATCTTTGAGTAAAACCTCCTCCGAAAAAACATCCTGGGTACGGCCTTGCTTGGAACAGATCCTTAGCGAATCATGTTCCAGTGCCTTATATATTTAGTCTTTAATTTCAAGCATCAAGACGAAAAATTAGCATGAAGTTAAATAAAAGAACTAAGTAAACAAATAGATTTTTTTACTTTTGAATTCAACAAAATTGTTTTTTTTTATTTCTCTGTTTCAAACAAGTTGAGGTAAACAGAGGAGCAATGGAGTCCTTAGCAAATCATATCCTGCTCTTTACATGTTTTACTTTGAAGTTTCAGGACGAAAAATTATTATGCAATTAAATAAAGAACTAAATACATAAATTATTTATTTAAAATTGGATTAAATTAATTTTTGTTTTGTTTTCAATTAATTAACTGAATAAAGAGACTATTTATTATTAAATTAATTTAATTTTTCGGTTTTTATGTTAAAAAGAAAATTGAGCTACAGACTGGACCAGTGGAGTCCCTAACGAATCATGTTCCAGTGCCTTATATGTTTAGGATTTACTTTCAAGACGAAAAATCAGCATGGAATTAAATGAAGAACTTAATAAACAAAAAGATTATTTACTTTTGAATTGAATATATTTTTTGTTTCGCTTGTAAATTCAAAAAAAAATTAGATAAATACTAGAGCAATGACGTCTTTGGCGAATCATGCCCTGCTCTTAACATGTTTAGGTTTTATTTTCATGTTTCAAAACAAAAAAATTAGCAAGGAATTAAATAAAGAACTAAATAAATAAAAGGGTTATTTATTTTTAAATTGACTAAAATTTGATTTTGCTTCTATGTTCCAGAAAAATTAAGGTAAACAGTGGAGCAATTGAGCCCTTGGTGAATAATATCCTGTTCTTGACATGTTTTACTTTCAAGTTTCAGGACAAAAAATTATTATGAAATTAAATAAAGAACTAAATACAGAAATTATTTATTTTAAAACTGGATTAAATTAATTTTTGTTTTATTTTATATTAATTAACCGAATAAAAACACTATTTATTATTAAATTAATTTCATTTTTGGTTTTTATGTTAAAAAGAAAATTGAGCTACAGACTGGACCAATGGAGTCCTTAACGAATCATGTTCCAGTGCCTTATATGTTTAGGTTTTACTTTCAAGACGAAAAATCAGCATGGAATTAAATGAAGAACTAAATAAACAAAGATTATTTTTTTGGAATTGAATAATTTCTTTGTTTTGCTTTTAAATTAAAAAAAAAAAAATAAGTAAAGACTAGAGCAATGGCGTCTTTGGCGAATCATGTTTAGATGATTAGGTTTACATGTTTAGGTTTTATTTTCAAGTTCAAAACAAAAAATTAGCTAGGAATTAAATAAAGAACTAAATAAATAAAGGGTTATTTAATTTTAAATTGACTAAAATTTGATTTTGCTTCTATATCCCAGAAACGTTAAGTAAACAGTGGAGCAATGGAGTCCTTAGTGAATCATATCCTGTTCCTTGCATGTTTAGGTTTTATTTTCAAGTTTCAAGACAAAAAATTAGCCTGGGATTAAATAAAGGACTAAATAAAGAAAATATTTATTTTCAAATCAAATTAATTTTTTTTTTTAAGAAATAGAGGTACAGATCGGACCAATGGAGTCCTTAGCGAATCATGTTCCAGTGCCTGGCATGTTTAGTCTTTATTTTCAAGCATCAAGATGAAAGATTAGCATGGATTTAGATAAAGAACTAAATAAATAGATTATTAACTTTTATACTGAATAAAATTTATTTCCTGGCTTCTAAGTCCAAAAAAAAGTTGAGGTAGACACCAAAGCGAGGGAATCCTTAGAGAATTCGTGACGACAGGAGTTCGAGTCCTGGTGTCGCTGGTTATTTGGTTTGGGACGGAGGTCAGTGACTTGACTCGGTAAGCTAAACCAGAGTCAACCCAGCTCTAAACGGGTACCTGGAGAAACCTGGGGAATGTAAACAGGAAGGGTGTGTGAAAAAAGAGGACAGCTGCTAACAACCCCTTCCTGGACTTCCCAGCTAAAGGACCAAGAAACAAAAATCAGCACCGCCGGTAGGGACTGTAAAGCCCAATTGTGCATTCCTTACCCTGGTGTCGCTTGTTATTTGGTTTGGGACGGAGGTCAGTGACTTGACTTGGTAAGCTCTCAGCCAGATTCAAACCAGCTCTAAACGGCTATCTGGAGAAATCTGGGGAATGCAAACAGGAAAGGTGTGTGAAAACACAGGACAGCTGGCCACAACCCCTTCCTAGACTTCCTGGCTAAAGGGCCAAGAAACAGAAACAGCACCGCCGGTAGGGACTGTAAAGCCCAATTCCCAATTCTTTACCCTTTTTTTTAATTTAAGTCCTTAGACTGTGTTCCTACAAAAGGCCTCAAAACGACATTCTGATCTCCGTCAAAATTATGACAAGATACATTCTTTAGATCATGTCCCTTAAACACGTTCTTAATCTTTAAGTCGTTTGATTCATGTGCTTAAAAGTGAATTTTTTAGCTAGGTCTTGTTCTTCTTGTTCAAAACATCAACTATGAGTTGCAAAACAATTTCTACTACTTCAGTTAATGTTCAAAACATGTCAATATTCTTTTACACGCTATATAAATTCACTTTACATGCCTTTAGTTCGCTTTAAAAGCATGTCAATATTTTTTCACAGGTCATAAAAATTGACCTCACAGGTCTTCAGTTAGTCTTCAAAGCATGACAATATTCTTTAACAGACCACAGGCCATAAAAATTCGCTACACAGGCCATAAAATTCACTCAGTTGTTATTGATAATGGGATCCCCCCTTCAAGTATTTTCAGCTAGGCTTTGTTCTTCTTCTTCAAAACACATCAACTATGAGTTGCAAAACAATTTGTACTGCTTCAGTTAATCTTCCAAACATGTCAATATTCTTTTACACGCTATATAAATTCACTTTACCGGCCTTTAGTTCGCTTTAAAAGCATGTCAATATTTTTTCACAGGTCATAAAAATTGACCTCACAGGTCATCAGTTAGCCTTCAAAGCATGACAATATTCTTCAACAGACCACAGGCCATAAAAATTCGCTACACAGGCATAAAATTCATTCAGTTGTTATTGGTACCGGCCTCCTCTCTTCAAGTATGGCCTACTTTTGCGGGTAATATACAAGTACGAATTTTAATTATTTTACTCCTCAGAAAAAAGTAAGAGTTCGCAGAAGGTCTATGCATGGATGTCATGGTTCATCACATGCTGAACAACAAACATATATTATAAAGTGAAAGAAATTAGAAGTTCTCTGAATAACCATTCACATTTTTAGAAGACAACGTCCATTGCAATGTCCCATTTTGATTTTTTCTTTTTTTCATCTTAACAGTGCTCAAACTAAGATCCCCTCTTCCTTCTTCTAAGTTACACAAAGTTTAGTTATTTTAGAGCAAGACTGATTCTACTGAAGACGAGCTACACATGTAGCGTAGTCCTATTCCTAAAAGTTGTGTATCCCCACTCCCGCTCTTCACCACCTCCCGTGTGAGCAGACACAAGTGCCTGGCTGAGGTCATTAATTTTATTATATCTATTTCTAATTTTTTTTTTTCCGAAATTGGATTAATATGAGATTAATTGATGATCCAGAAATCAGAAACAAAATTCGCGAAAATAGTATACCTATCCTACCATTTTGGCCACTGTTTTTTTTTTTTTTTTTTAGAAATGTTTAAAGTATAAATAAAGTAAAAAAAACGACACAATTGATATTCTTAGTTAGCGTCTTATAATTAAGTGAGTTTTAGGAGATGACGCTGGTTCTTTTTTCACTTGAGTTTTCTCTCCCACCAGTGTCCCATATTCTCTCAGCTAAACAGCCAGCGTTTTTATTTATTTAGTTTTCATGTAAATTTCGTTTACTGGACTATTAATCAGTGTTATGGTATTTCAACGGGAATTTACAGCATTATTTAATGGTCCATAACGTTTTCTGAGGGAAAAGGGTAGAGACGCGTGGTACCCCATAGTAATGGATATAAGTTTAAAATCAAATGATTAGACTTGATCAAATACGCCAGACTTAGAAAATAACTACAAGTATCACAATTGAACCAAAGGGCCAACAAGGTAGGAGAGAATACCTCCCTCCCGCCTAAGACTAGTTTGAATGTTCCCTGGATAAACCTAAGACAAAACTTGTTTCTGCAGTGCTTTCGGCCACTTTTATAAAAACCTACTGTGCTAGTCCCTTCACCCAAAAGTTATGGCTGATCTGAGATAGCATAAGCAAAAAATTTCATACTAAACTAAACAGCCTCTAAAAGAACCAGCCTCAAAAGTTGATACACAAAAAAAAGCAAAACAAACCAGATAAAAATTGAATAAAACTTTTATGAAAAAAAAAGAAAAATACATGATGGCTGCTACTTAGTGTCCCATAAGGTGAATAGCAAATCATTCATTATTTCCTTTAAGCCGATTTATGGCATGGATTGACCAAAGAAAATCAGAGAGATTACTTGTTAAATTACTGTGGCTCAAAACTTGTCGGTTTATTTACAGGCTCAAAATTTGACAAAGCAACACCAGAAAAAAAAATACATTATTTGGCTTCTTACTCTGACATATGAAATTGAGGAATGATTTGATTGCCTTGCAAATAAATGAAAATCCTTTTTAATTCTTAAATTATTTATTTTCAAATTACTATTTAACTTTTTTTCTTTTTCTAAATTTTAAATATCTTTAAATTAATTATTTTAAAACAAATTTATAGATAAATAAATTAAATCAATGTGCAAATAAATTAAATATTAAATCAAAGCAAAACAAGATTACTGTCCTAAATTTCCGTATTGAAAAGTAATGGGCAATGGAAGCACATAAAAACTAATGGAATCAAAAAAATCATTTTGATACGTAAGCACAAGACAGAATGCTAATCCCTCTTTTTTTTATCTTTGGATCCATTTGTGCGTTACTTTTTGGTTGTTGTTGTTTTTTTAAATTGGTTCCAGGAATTCCCGAGGGGCAGCCTAGTGTATGGCCATCAACTAAAAATACAAAATGAATAGAGATGGAAATGATACTCAGTTCCTTTTTATACAAAATCGTATAGCCCTGTCCCCCAGGGAGTGTTTATGACTCATGTGAGATAGCATAAGGAAACATTTTCATACAAATGTAGACATTCAAACATGGGACGAGAGTCATTAAATAATATGAGCTTTAAAACATTAAAACAAATATTATGGAAACAAAAAGAGAATGTAAAAAAAATATTCACAAACTAAATAGCATACCATTCATCATTTACTCAACTTAGAATTCGGCTTAAGTTTTAAGTGAATTAGTACGTGTACGTAACTTTCAGCCAATCATTAATTTTCAGCACTGAAAACCATTACGTGACGTTATACAATGGGTAACTGAAACCGAGCCAGTATTTCTCAGTTAGTAGTTTTAATTAATGAAAAAACGCTAAGTTACCTTAACCTAAAACTTAACTGAACTTAGAACTTAAACTTGTAGCTCAACATTTACGTTTAACTCAGATCCACCAGAAACAGAGTGTAGTTGCAAAAAAAAAATTTCACTGTAAAAACTTTTCATTTCTTTTTACTGGTTCAAATAATGACACAGCAACAACATATATAAATCGTAACCAAGGCCTTTCATACAGTTAATTTGTCGCAAAGGAAGAGTCAATAGTGTCGTAACCATAACTTGGGCACATAACCCAAACATCGTTCCGCAAACGGTCTTCAACAATAGTTTAAACTATAGACTAATTATGCAACTATTCTTACTTATCTAGAATTAAAAGCCTTAATTATACTTTTGTGTTATATTTATCATACAATATTTTTAGATGGGAAAAGCCAAAAATGAAGCTGTAAAGTACCTTTATAGACTTGAATTTTCTTCTTCTCATTCTTACTCTTTGTCAATAATACACTGCCAGTATTTCTGTCTGGGCAAAAATCAGTTATTTTTTCCGCTATAAAATAAACGAAGTTAAAATTTTGAGTTCCAAAACATAAATCAGAAAATTATTTAAAGAAACTTTCAAAACATAAATAATTCAAATTAAAAAAAAACTTTCGACAAAGCGTTTAGCAACAAAGCGTCTAGCAATGGGCATCTCAGTGGTTTTAATGGAAGTTACAATCACATTTTCAGAAGGTGGGATTGCAAAAAGTACGCTGTTGCAAAAGTGCATTGCAACTGCAAGTATATGATAGAAGGTGTTAGTTTGCTTTGAAAATTATTCTCAAAAACGTCTATGAGCGCTTTCGATGGTCCATGTCGTTTAAAGTCTATAACAGAACATTATGCTCCATATCTAAAAGGAGGGATTTCAACCCCTTCCCTCCCAGACTTTTCTATAACATTCTCACTATCCTGAAAAAATGATAACCTTAAAATACATGTTTCTATTTCCTTTAAATTTCTTCAAAAAGTTTTCCAAAGCTCTGCATAACCCCCGATAATCCGAGTATAATCTTAGGTAAAATGGAATGAGGCTAAAACTATATAAAATATGAATTGGCAAACACAGCATTACATTTTTAACTTGAGGTAGCTATTGAGTTACTAAATTTATTTGGAAGTTAACAGTTTAAAATCATTAGGAGGATAAAAAAGCATAAAAATGCATAGCCTAAGTCAAGATGTTTTTATAAACGCATCATTTCACTAGATGATCTTTCTATTGTGGACTCAAATATTAATCTGAAGGACCTCTCCCGGAAAGTTTCAAAATTTTGGGCCTTCAAAAATTTGTGTTTTAAAACACTAGAATATGAATTTGAAGTTCATAATTTTACAATTTTTAGGGGGGGGTATCTTTAGACAAATATTGCTTTTAGGGGACGTCCCAATACCCTCCTTTCCATCCCAACTCTGTGCAGATAGTCATAATCGACTACCTGCACTTGATTAACTACATGCACATGCCAAATAACCTTCATTAAAATGTACATTTCGATACCACCAACATCTTCCCCATGCATGCCAACAAAGCCTATTAAGTTGAAATTTTCTCACAAGTTATATTTTTGAACAGAAGCAATAGTAACATCTTTTTCCATTGTGAGTCGCAAAGAGAAGACAGGGATGGGGTTAAATATAATCCCCCCTGGAAGATCAAAAATACCTAAAAATGCATAATTTATACTGTTTTTAAACATTTAATACATTTTTTTCTTATATTTTTTCAACAGCCACTACATTAACCTATAATGATTAGCGCACAACAATATAGTACTATATACACATGAAAAAAGTCTCGGATAGCCAGTTAAGCAAAGACTATAAATAATTGTTTATATTAACCTGTTCATTATAAAAAAAATAAATAAAAACAACTTCTCGAGGTTATACGATATTCCTTTTGGAATTTCAAAGTGATGGTACTTTTATAAACTCAAGGTCCAAGAGAGCCTTTCAGAATGTCAATCTAAGCAAGGATATATTTTTGGTAATTTTACATGTCGAGTGTTTCCCATAAAAGGAATTTTGGTAATTTGATAAGTTTTTGGTAACTTTTACATGTTAAGTATTTCCCATATAAGCAGTTTTGTAAATTTCGGCAATTTTGTAAGTTCTTGGTAATTTTTACATGTTGAGGATTTCCTCATAAAAAGCTATTTTGATAATTTGGTAAGTTTTTTGGTAATTTTTACATGTTGAGTGTTTCCCATAAAAGTAATTCATATACTCTTAACTCTGAACACTCCCAAGGATATTTCCAAAGAGCAGCAGATACAAAATACAAAAGCAATTGATACCAATTCAAAGGATAATTGATAATAATAAAAAAATAATAATAAAATTTCTACCATCCATTGTTTTTTCTTCTACACATTTTTCTTTGCACCAGTAATTTCTTCTTTTTTACTCTAATTGTTTTACTAAATTTTTTTTTTATTGTTTTTTTAGTATATTTTTTGTCTTAATTGGTTCTAAGACTACTAAGCCTTTATTAAATACAATATACTCGAGCACATGACCAACACCAGAAAATCTGACAAAATGTAGAAAATCATAAAACTGACAATAAAAAATGAAATTTCTGTCCACAAGACAAGTGGAATCTAGCAATGACTTCTTCTTTTTTCTTTTTTTTTCCTCCACTACTCAGGACCCGAGAGCAAAATTGTCCTACTGCTCGAAAACCCATTCCACGAAAATATAATAAAGTTAATAATAATAAAAAAAAAATATAATAATAAGCTAATAAAACTGCATTAGCTTAATCCTTTCTTCGGGTGTTAGAGTTAGCGAAAAAATATAAGCAAGGTAAGCTAATTTTGTTCCAAGGGTCATTTCGCTTTCATGGAAAGTAATAATGTATGGATTACAACACAAAGGAATTTTCAGTTGCAACAAAGCAGATTGCCGTAGAGAGTCTTAATATAAACCATTCATTGAGCAGAGGAAATTACATTACATTACAACCTCTGTGCTTGAACCGATTTTCGTCTAGATGGCTTAAATATCCGAGTTAGGGCTAACTTCCTGAAATTTCTCATGTTTTTAATCTTGCTTTTCATTTTTTTAGATTCAAGATAAAAAAAAAAGTCTTACTTTTTATTCCATCTTTTTCCATGGCAGCCATTATCTCTACAAACTTGTCTGAAATCTTCTGAATGTGCGGACGTTTGAAGAATTTCCGTTGAGTAATAGCCCCATTACAAATTGGACACTTTTGCTTTTTCTTTTTATGTCCAAACAGTGAAGCAATGCATGGATTACAAAAGACATGGCAACAGGCACTTGACGCAGCATCTTTCAATCGATCAAGGCTTTGAAAAAAGTAATAGTATTATTAATTGGGAAGAGTATTAACTCCCAGTCAATCACTAATCTGAAAAACAATAACCTGATGTTATAAAGAGGGTATACAAAGTTCATATTCTTTTGGAGTACTTATACAACCAGAATTAATTGGTTTCCAATCAACACAAGAAACCTTACGATTTGGCTTTTTTATGGCTGAAGGCAAGCAAGTATTTCTCGTTATTGAGATTGCATATAGACATTACGTTTCATTAAAAGGTGACGAATTTTATGCGGATGTTATAGTAGGTATATCCTGTTTTGTCACACAATTGGGGGATCAAGTTTAAACTTTCAGCCACTTTTTCTTATTAAGGGGGAGGGGGAAGGATTGAGGAGCATTGGATTTTGTGTTTGGGGCAAGTGGGTAAACTATGTTTTCTCCATTTCCGACAGAAGTGCCCTTTTTTTCTTTTTATGTCTGTTACCTAATAAATATAGTTTATAACTATAATCTGGGTATTAGAAGAAAGCTGCCATCTATATTACATTATATCTACCCATATAACTAATTAATACATGTTTGCAGTTTGTATATATCAACCATAAGAATCAAACATCCAGTGGAACTTTGTACGTTAACTGTATTTATAATTACTAGCGTAGTGGTTAGAAAAAAAAAAATATTCGCAAATAGTGGAAAGGGCACATATGTCTTGAAAATCATGTGAAGATATTTCCAAGGCTAAAAGAAATTCCTAGAAAGACCCCAAAACCTAAGATCCTTCCACATTTAAAGGGCTTCTCATCAATGATGTCCTATTCAATTTCTTATAAATTAGGAGACAAAGCAAATACAATTTATGTTTTATTTAATGCTGATCTACCTAGGGGGGAATAATAGCTCTAATAATAACACCTTTGGGGAAAATGGCGGATGAACTTGACTTGTAGAAGATACAACTACCCCCTTCAGAGGGGAATATACCATGGAGTAACCTTTTGAGTTTCAAATAATATTACCAATTAACTCTTAGACATTTTGAATCTGCAAGACAAAAAAGGATCCTTTGTCTGAAAGATGTTTTATAAGACAGTCCTATCAGAAGTTCTAAACTCTTTAGGTATATTTATAATGATTTTTTATAATTCATTGTTAATTTAAAGTATTTATTCTCAAATTTTTAGTAAGTGTAAACACATTAACTTTCAAAATACTAAAACCATTAAAGTTGAATATCTAAGGAACAGCTGAGGGTGTTAAGCAGAAACTTTCAGGTCATGTCGAGTTGGAAGTGAAACAGGCAGCCAGCCCCTCCCTCTCACCGTTTTTAGATGCCTCTCCTGAAACACTGATCAAAACTGAGTCACCCGTTTGTAAAAATTCTCAAAAGACCCAAATAGCTCTGCTTTCAGGGATTGTATGACCCACCACAGCCCCTAGGGCAAGGGTTGTAAATTATGCAATTTACCCACTGTTTACATACAGGATTTATTATTGGGAAAGGGGAGAATTTAGATCCTCGGTTCGTCTAAAAGCCTAAACGTATTTAGGTGAAACCTCAGGGAATGCTTAACTAAATCAATAAACACTATTTGCATCCAGGTTATCAAAATGCCATATCTGCAATGTCTTAGGAACAGCTAAGGGCATTAACCTGAAAATTCCTGGACAGCTACTTGTGGCTGTGACTGCGATTACGACTATGACTACTTATAACTGCAACTATTTGTGACTGTGACTACTTGCCACTCCTTGTGACTATGGCAAATTAAGATTGTGACTACTTGCAACTGAGGCCACTTGCAACTACTACTACTTGCAACTGCAACTACTTACCACTGTGACTTCCTAAGACTTCAACAGTTTGCGATCATGACAGTGACTACATGCAACAACTTGTGACTACAACTTTTTGTGACTACAAACTGCGACTGCTGCTGCAACTGTGCCTTGAACTATTTGCGACCACGAAGAGGACTACTACTATAGCTGCTGGTGACCACGGCTCCAACTACTTGCGATTGTGACTATGACAACTTGCAACTGTGATGGCTTACGACTGCAACTACAACTACTTGTGACAGTAACTGCAACTACATACAGTGGCTACTGTGAATACCTACAATGGCTACTGTGACTACTTTGCAACTGTGACTCCTAGTGACCGCGACAGCGACGACTGCAAATGCTTGTTGCTACTGTGACTAATTGCAACTGCAGTTACTTTACGACTGCGACTTCGAACGCTTACAACCAAAACTACTTGTGCCTACGACAACTTGCAACTGTGACTACTTATAACTGCAACAGGAACTACCTGCGACTCCAAAGAGGACTGCTTGTGACTGTGATAGAAACTACTTGCGACTGTGTCTACTTATGACTACGTCTACACCTACTTGCGACTGTAATTGCGTCTACAATTCCTTGCGACTGCGACTTCTTGCGATTACGCCTACTGTCAAGAACTAGTACTACAGCTACTACTCCAGTTGCGAAAGTGACTTTGACTACTACCACTACTACTACTGCTACTATTGAACTACACCAAAAGAGTATAACTGCATCTAGGTTGTCAAATGGGCTTATCTGCAACAGCTCAAGAAAGGCAAAGGTTATTAAGTTGAAAATTTCAAGGAATATTGAGTAGGATGTTGCACTAAGTCAAAAGACACTAGGTATATCCAGGGGGTCAAAAGGACATATCTAAGCGTATATATATATTGATCTCAGGAACCGCTAAGGATTTCAGGCTAGAACTTTCAGAATATGTCAGGAGAAATGTTAAACTAAACCAAAAAACACTATATACATCCAAGTTGTTAGAATGGCATATCTGCAATATCTAAAGAACAGTCAAGGGTACTAAACTGAAACTTTCAGACAATTTTAATGGGCATGTTGAACTTAAAGACACTATGTTCATCCTAGTTGTCAAAATGGCGTATCTGCAATATCTCAAGAACAGCTAAGATTATTAAGTTGAAAGTTTGGGGAAATGTTGACTGAGATGTTAAGCTGAATCAAAAGACACTATGTGCATACAGGTTGTCAAAATGACATATCTGCAGTGTATCAGGAACAGTTAAGGGTGTCCAGATGTCAAAATGAACAAAATTTAGGAAGTAATTAAATTAAATACAACCCAAGGCAACACTCAAATCACCTTTTGCAACTTAAGAATTTAAATTAGAATCCAATATTTTAATTCTTAAGCCAAAAACTGAAAAATTAGAGAAGTATTCATAGTATTAACCAATAATAAAAGTTTTACAGTAAAAAATGAACAGAAATTAATTTTAAAATTTCCCCAAAAAAGAATTTTTTCAGAGAAAAGTAAAGAGCCATATTAAATCCTAAGCCAAGTAGGCTACTGCCAAACTCCTGTTAAAGTAAGATAAAGGGGGAAGAGGAGAGAGGCCAAGAACAAGGAAAAAAGAGAATGATGAGCTTAGGAAGAAGAGGAGATAGGGAAATATAAAGCCAGTCAAGATATAGCAACACAAATGCAATAAAAAATATTTAGAAACAAAAATAACATACTACAAGAAGGAAAGCATTAAAAGAATAATCATTGATTAAAATGGCTGAAAAAGAATCTAAAAGGGACACTAAATGAACAGTGACCAAATTTAAAGCAATTGAGGTTGATATTAGTCGGACTAGAAATAGTAACTTAATTGGGAATACAATAAAGGAATAGTATGAACTATCAAATTCCAAAAGCCCATCACACCCTTGCCTCTACTCGATCTCATATGCAGTAGAGGCAAGAGGCAGAAAGCAAAAGCAGAGATTCAAAAGTAGAGCAGAAGTCAACTTTAACCTCTCAAGTGGCAAGTTGTATTGGAGCTTTGTAGTGATAACAAAGTGTGTTGAAACCAAAATATATTGTACAAACAGGATAAAGAAGAATTAAGTTTGTTTATATGCCTTTTTCATAATTGATATTTCTATTGTATGTGGTAAAGCAGAGTTCACAAGCATGTCTAGCTAGAATCCCATGTCTAGACCCGTGTCTAGCCGGAATTCAATGTCTAGGCAACGAACATTCACAAGTAAAATTCGGCACTTAGCTAGACATGCTAGACAAGGCGCTTGGCTAGACATTGAGTTCTAGACTCTAGAACTCAATGTCTAGGATTTTCGATTACAGCCAATCAGAATGAGTCAAGTTCCACTATTTTCATCAGTTTTGTTTACATTTGTAAACTGAAATTTAATTTTTGTTTTCTCATTAATTATTTCTTTCATTTTAGGCAAATATGCAACACCAGACATAATAATGAAGCACACTAAGGCAATTTTAAGTTTTGCTTATCTCATCCATTAGCTTGTGACAGTAAAAATAGGGATTACAATTTTGAAAGTTTTGCCCACATAAGCTCTGTTGATTGGCTAGAAATGGCAATTTGAAACTAAATTTGTAGTTTTAGCTAAGCACCGAATTTTACTTGTGAAGAGTCATTGCCTAGACATTGTATTCTGGCTAGACACGTGTCTAGACATGGGATTCTAGCTAGACATGCTTGTGAACGCTGCTTAACCAGCAGAAGAGTTGGGTATATTCATTCATGTAATATCAATTGTGTCATTATGAACAATGTATTAGCTAAATATAGAAGTCAAATCTATAAATTGCTCCTGGCCTAATTTAGGTAAAATTAAAGAGATCACTGTGGTTTGGTCTACAAATATTAAGCCATTATGTTCGTAAGTCAACTTAGCATGTAGTTTTGAATTCAAACTAAAATATTAGACTGAAAAACAGAGTTTGACATCCTCTAGAAAATGTTGTAAATTTCAATAACATATTTTCCTTGACAAACACTAGAATATTTTGCCCAAAAATTTCCATTCTAAGTGGGTCCACTTATTTTTTCTCTTCATTTTATTATATTTTTTAAAGTATATAGGAGGTTAAGACTCCTAAGAAATGAGTCATACTTACTCCCGCCATTTACCCATGCCATTTAAACATTTGCCTCTCAATTACTTGGACTATCTGTCTTGGTTTTTTCTACAACCAGCCATGTCTTGATGCCTACTGCAAAATACTTGATTTTCAATTCAAAAACTAATGCACAAGTATTTGTCCAATAAGAGAGTCATACTTACTCCTGGTATTTACCCCATACCATTTAAACATTTGCCTCTCAATTATTTGGACTATCTGTCTTGGCTTTTTCTATTTTTAGCCATGTCTTGATGTCTACTGCAAAGTACTTGATTTTCAATTCAAAATCAACAGATACTTATACGATTGCAAATTAATGGTCCTGTGTCAATTCTAAATTCTTGGTCAACCTTCCTAAGACCACAGGCGGGTGTGCCTTGTCTGCGTCTCATTCCAGGCAATCTAACAATCCTATGTCAATTTTAAATTCTTGGTCAACCTGCTCGAGACTCTAGGCAGGCGTACAATTCCTATCTTGGTTTTAACTCATATCCTCTTTAAGGGGTTTCAGGCTCACTTCCATTCTCAAAACATTGTTCCCTAATTAAAATTTTTCTGCTGAATCCATACAATAATTACTATTTCCAAATTAGTATCAATAGTTTTTTTTCAATTGACAATTAGTTAGAGAGTTCATTAAAATTTTGGTAAGCATAGTCTACCCTTTGCTTGTTACTAGATTGTTGCTACTGCTATCACCAAAATGGGATATGCTTCCAGATACAGGTTTTCAACAAAAGTAATTTCAATGCTGTAATTTTAAAGTTTCCTAGCCTTCTCAAATTTATAAATGGTACCACAGAGTCCATTTTTGTACATATGGCAATTTACCCTTGCACTATCACCAAAAACTAATAAGAGTAGGTATATATAAGAATTAGCTTTGAAATGAGCCACTAACCAAAGTTCCACAATGTTCCAGCAACCAGCTAGTAGGTGAAAAAAAAAATGATACACATTGGCAGTTGAGCAAGGGATACCTTATTAGTTGGAAATAAATAAGGTGAAAAATGAGTTAAAAATAGTGCAAACCATGAAATTCAGAAAAAAATTGGTACAAAAAAAAATCCAAAAAAGGCTCAATTTGATGGGTTTCTTAACTGGAATTATGGATCAACTCTGTAAAAAATGTGTTTAAAAAAAATACATGAAAATCAGAAAATTTTGGCATATATCCTAAAGCCTGGTCCAGCATTAGAAAGGCTGGGACACAGTCAAGCTAGATGCAACTTTGAAAGTTGAAAGAAGTAATAATTCTGTAATTACAGAGTTTAGGCTGGAAAAGGCCATGAACAAGATTGTTGCCTTGCATTTCAGTGTCTTTATACTTGGTAAATAATTGCATACTCAAAGACACCTTTTCAACCATGGTTTATCTCTTATAACAGCTTGACTGGAACTTGTTTATTCCCTTGCCTGAAGTATGAATATATCAATCTACAACACAACCAATTTTGGCTGCTGAGCAAAGCAATTGCATTTGAGCATGTATGTAACTGTGCTTGAAAAGCAATTATTTATGGCACTTAGGTCAAGCCTATGAGCAACCACATCTAGGTCGAAATCATTCCTTGTTAGTCATTGTCCTTGTTTCTTTCTTTTGGTTTTAATGACAACAGGTAATATATCTGATTTTGATTACTTCTCTATTGTTTTTTCTATCAACAGAAAAATCAGTGATTGTTGGTTTTTTTCCCTTATCCTTATGAACAAGGTTGTAGCCAATTATCCTTGTTTGGGAGAGATTGCTTCATTTATTGCTTCTTCATTATTTTTAATGGTTTTTTCTTTGGAGGTTCTTTGTCATCATTGAAGCAACATATAGTTATCAAATAGATTGATTCTATTGATCTACTTATACTTTGTAGTGATGGTAAAACAAAAACTGACATAATCCCTGGGTGCTGGGAACCCTCCTACCTTTATCTCTGCATGTGAATGAACTTTCAGGAATCAGCTCAGATATCTATAAGTTTAATTCATTGATCTACTTTTTTCAATATCTATATAAATGATATTTTTCAATTGGCTACAATTCATCTAACTCTCTAAGCTGAGGATTCAAAGGTATTTTGTGTAGTCAACCATGAGTCACTACAAGAAGATCTTGACTGTATTCAAAACTTGGCAACAACA